>NC_001137.3:0-300000 GCF_000146045.2 Saccharomyces cerevisiae S288C
CGTCTCCTCCAAGCCCTGTTGTCTCTTACCCGGATGTTCAACCAAAAGCTACTTACTACCTTTATTTTATGTTTACTTTTTATAGATTGTCTTTTTATCCTACTCTTTCCCACTTGTCTCTCGCTACTGCCGTGCAACAAACACTAAATCAAAACAGTGAAATACTACTACATCAAAACGCATATTCCCTAGAAAAAAAAATTTCTTACAATATACTATACTACACAATACATAATCACTGACTTTCGTAACAACAATTTCCTTCACTCTCCAACTTCTCTGCTCGAATCTCTACATAGTAATATTATATCAAATCTACCGTCTGGAACATCATCGCTATCCAGCTCTTTGTGAACCGCTACCATCAGCATGTACAGTGGTACCTTCGTGTTATCTGCAGCGAGAACTTCAACGTTTGCCAAATCAAGCCAATGTGGTAACAACCACACCTCCGAAATCTGCTCCAAAAGATACTCCAGTTTCTGCCGAAATGTTTTATTGTAGAACAGCCCTATCAGCATCGAGAGGAATGCCGTCCAATGCGGCACTTTAGATGGGGTAACTCCCAGCGCAATCTGATCTCGCAAGTGCATTCCTAGGCTTAATTCATATCTGCTCCTCAACTGTCGATGATGCCTGCTAAACTGCAGCTTGACGTACTGCGGACCCTGCAGTCCAGCGCTCGTCATGGAACGCAAACGCTGAAAAACTCCAACTTTCTCGAGCGCTTCCACAAAGACCGTATCGTCTTTTGCCTCCCATTCTTCCTGGCACTTTTTTTCGTCCCAGTTCAAAAAGTACTGCAGCACCTCTGTCTTCGATTCACGCAAGTTGCTCCATACTTTATAATACAACTCTTTGATCTGCCTTCCAGACATGCGGAAAACTTGGCTCCCTTGCTTGCCTCTTGTCGAATCCAATACACTAATTGTTTCTCTTCTTCTAGTAATGGCCAGGTACCAAGCATAATTTCTCTGTATCTGAGAGTAGATCTCTCTCCTTTTTACGCTAAAATATTTCAAATATCCTACAGGGTCCCCATGATATGGCTCGATGTCTTCCAAGTATTCTTTGTATTCCTCGTCATTTCGCAGCATTCTCTCCACAGCTAGTGCTTCCCAAGCCATCCTCCTATACGATACTTTCTGGCCAGCCCAACAGACACAGAGCTCGAACATCTTTTGACAGCCCTTGCATAATCCGTATTGTGTGAATACGCCCTCTGGGCAGAAGTATATGTCAATACCATAGAGGAAAAGATGTTTAATTTCGTCAGACCGAAATCCAAGAAACTGTAAGACATTCATATTCTCGGAAGTATTGGGAAATTGTGCTTTCAGTTTCTTTCTCTCTAGCAAAACCATTTGACTCCCTTTCCGCTTATACGACTCTTTGTTAATGTCGGTGACTGGATGGAATCTATTATCCTCAGCATTGCCATCTTTATTGGCGTCCTCCTTGGCACTAGCGTTGGTACTTTCAGTGGTAGTAGCATTAGTGCTGGAGTTGGTGCTAGCAGTGGTAGTAGCACTAGTGTTGGAGTTGGTACTTTCGGTGGTAGTAGCACTAGTGTTGGAGTTGGTGCTAGCAGTGGTAGTAGCACTAGTTTTGGAGTTGGTACTTTCGGTGGTAGTAGCACTAGTGTTGGAGTTGGTGCTAGCAGTGGTAGTAGCACTAGTTTTGGAGTTGGTACTTTCAGTGGTAGTAGCATTAGTGTTGGAGTTGGTACTTTCAGTGATAGTAGCATTAGTGCTGGAGTTGATACTTTTAGTGGTAGTAGCACTAGTCCTGACGTTGATGCTGGCAGTGGTAGTCGCATTAGTGCTGGAGTTGGTACTTTCAGTGGTAGTAGCACTAGTCCTGACGTTGATGCTGGCAGTGGTAGTAGCACTAGTCCTGACGTTGGTGCTGGCAGTGGTAGTAGCATTAGTGCTGGAGTTGGTAGTCGCATTGGTACTGGCATTGGTAGTCGCATTAGTACTAGCATTGGTAGTCGCATTAGTCCTGACGTTGGTACTAGCAGTGGTAATCGCATTAGTACTGGCGTTAGTACTGGCATTAGCACTACCATGAATGCACGTGTTGCTGTCCTCATCACTGCTGCAATACTTTCTGTACCTGTCACTGCTATTGCTCTCCTGGAAGTTAGACGGTAACGCAACGATCGACATGGAAGCTGTCGCCTGTTTTTCAGCCAATCTGTCCATTCTTTCTATCAGTTCCACTGTGTCAGCAGACAGGTCTGTCCTGGAGCCACAGCATCCAACATGCTGGCCCTTTTTTCCTTTCTTTGATTCAAGTCCATAGAACTCGCGTACCTGTTCGGTTATACAGCCTTCCTTAATTGGTGGTAATTCACCCTTACGATTCCTTGCCGCCCAACTGTTTTTTCTAGATAATAGATAACAGAGGCCCCCATCTCTTAGTCTCCCTACGCCTTGAATGAGCTCAATAATATTAAGTCTATTATCAAGCATGATCACCATCATCAATTGCTTAATGTCAATTCCTTCAGTCACTAATTTCGTTCCGATGAGAACTCGCATGTTACCGTCCGTGACAAACTCCTTTGTGCGAGACACCTTTTCTGCAGCATCCAGCTTCCCGTGTATCCATACCACCCTAAAATACTTTCTCCAAGAGCAGGCCAATTCTTCCACTTCGTTGGTTGTGCTTGCAACTACAATGGCCTTCGACTCTGGTTCACTTTCAAAGAGGGCTAAAAGAAGCTTCAGTGCTTCTTCGGGCTGTGATTCCACTTTCTTCCGAATTTTATGAACATGCCCTAAAGGCACCTCGGATTTCTCCTTGATTAGATTAAACATCCGTGTTGGATAGCTGGATAGACCTCTGCTGAGATCTTCCGACCGTTTGAGCTCGTTGATGTCCATCGATTTCTTGGCCAGTCCCGTAAGCCCAATACGCTGCAACGCAGCATCAGCTACAGCCTCAGGGGCTGTGCCGCTCAAAAAGATTGCTTTCTCAAAAGCGTCAAAATCAAGGTTAGTTATGCCCCCAAATTGCGACTGCCGGTAGACCTCCGTTTCAAAGTTGTGAAACTCATCTACAATGAGGTAACCCAATTTTACGTTGTTGGTCCTAAAGGTGCACTCAACAATATTCTCCCACGCAGCTATCCTGTCTGTGAAATTAGTGCTAGCAAGATCATCGTAGATCCCCACGTATAAATCAGTAACGCCATCGTAACCTTCTTCAATAAAGTTTCTTACAGGGGCCACATTCAAGCAACCGCATCGGCCCAACCTGATCATGCAATTAGCAAGCAACACTGTGTACGGTACAAACAGAAACGACACATATTTCACGTCGCCCTTAGACGCCAGTGCTATCAAGGGGAGATGAAATAACTCCGTCTTACCATAGCCCGGTGGGGCCTGTACTGCCACAGAGGGTGTGTCTGCCATGTATATTTCATAACATAAGCGCAACTGATGCAAGTCCCTGAATTCAAAGGAGCTGCCAAAGAGTTTCTGGCCTGCAACGAGGATATCGTTTGTACTCTTGGGCTCTCGGGGCCTTTTTCGCGTTACTCTTGAGATTTTTTGGTGATGATCTGAACTCGCCGCCTCACCTGCCACTACGTCTTCCGCATTCCGAGTACTAGAGAATGAACAATGGTAGTCGCTTTCAAGGCCTAACCATTGAATCCAGCGCTCGGAAGCTCGTTCCTGCAATAAAGTGGCGGTCGTCCCACTGACACTAGTTAACGAAAAGGAATCCACACCGTAAATATTTCGCCCTGTTTGAACGGAATGATTGGCCATGAGTTCACTCGTCGCCGACTCGTACAAATCTGTTTCAAATCTGCTACCTACGCAGTGCCGTCCTAGGGCAATCAACCCCTGACGCATCTCCCGAAAATTCAGCTTCTGAGGTGCATTCTTCGGAAGTTCCCTCATGTACTGCCGAAAAGTTGCGTATTCAACCAGACAGCCCTTCGCGGTATTCAGAAACATGTAGGAATACAAAACTATCCTCGAAATGTCTCGATTTGTTACTTGATTTGGATCCTCAAATCCCACCACATCCATCCAAGGATCATGATTAAAAGCGTCATAACTGTTACCAAGCGTCATAACTGTTACCAAGCGCACATATTTGCATTTGCCTTAGCACAGTGACAAAATAAAACACGTAATCTGAAGTGAGTCCGTCAAGCGTCTTTAGTCGAGGCTCCGATGAACCGTTCTTGTTGTAATCAGTGTACAGTTGGATGCGTCTTGTTGTATCATCGACGTATACGTTGCGCTGAGGACCGGCAAAAGCGAGTAGCTGAAGCTCTGGATAACGGTAAGGGTATCCTACGGCAAAATGGATCATCCACATAAGTGGCACCGTAAGCTCGTCAATTGCAACAGCGACTTTATTTTTAAGAGCCGCGGTCATTTTGTTAGTATCTCTTCTCAACTTGGGCAGCACAATTTCACGATATTTAACAGGTATCATTTGAAGAAAAGAATCGTTTTCCAGATACTCGTCAATTCCTCGCTTCGGTTCTCTGAACAAAACTTCTCGATTACGCAAAATGAGGCTGGCATATGGAAGCAGTTGTTCAACTCTCCCCAAAGTTTTCCACATACTGATATACCATCAGAAGAAGGTACCAAAGTTATTCTATAAGAGTCCTTCAGCGTGGTTTCCTGCGCTACTTCGTGGTACAGAATTTTGATCCATTTCCACATTGCAACGCCGTTGTTGTCATCAAATATATCTAAATCCCTTGCGGTACAAGCACAAGACGACACCAATAAAGCTTTCACGGCATCTAGTGTTTTTCTGAGTCTTCGTGGAGTGTTAGGACTGCGCAACTTACATACTTTCAGGCCATGCTCGTCCACAGAGGGAATAATGGGTTCTTCATTCGTAATAGATCGATCCTCTTCGTCACCAGCGCCACCACGGGGACCCGCCCCGAAATTGAGTGCACATGCTCGCAAGATAATATGCAAAATATCACCCAATCGGTCCTTTTTGTTCATCATATCGTTACATATCTGTGAAAAGTACTTTATCTCAATGGGTTTACGTGGGCATAGATCACGCTTCAGCCGCTCTGTGTCGACTTTCTTTTCGCCAGGTAAACTTGCTTGCATAGCTCATCTACGTGTAGGCTGCCAAATTGTACCCATATTTCCTTATGGTGCTTTTCTGAAGACTCCTTACAATAGGTGCGCCGGAAACAAAGTCAGTGAAAGTACGCATCGTAGAGCTGTCGTTCGGCCTAGCACTCGCTATTTCGTGACAACGTTCCAGGACACGGAAACTCAACTCATTATAGTATCCTCTGTTGAGGTAAAAAAGAGAAAGGGTATCGTAATCCTTTCTATTGAATTTCAAAGTATGCACTTGAAACAACGTGTAGACCATCACGTGGTTTGTTTGAAGGGATTGGTCCGCCCTGGAAATCTGGTTCGTCTTCAACAAACGTCAGGAACTTTTTTACATTTTTCCCGACCATGACGGAAATGACAACTTTTTCAAAAGACCTTTTCCTATCCATTGCACCAGTTCTGAATTTTACCACTTTGATTAGGCCAGACTTTTCGTCTTCGTAGAATGACCGCACTTCCGTGGGGATCGATTCAAATAAAGTTATTGAGGGACAATGTACCAAGTCGTTTTTGTTATTTAGAGCCGACTCAAACTCGTCAAAGTTTGCTTTTTCAAACTTACGCCTATCGGAAACTTTCATTTTATTTTTGTAAGTTTCGAAATTAACAATAGTATGTTGATTGTTATGCTTTTTGACAAGAAATCCATCAATATAAACAAAAGATTGTCCAGTTTCCGTCTTATCATCATCTAAGAATGTAATAATTAAGCTATTGAGAAGATGCAGAATCTGCGCTATGCAGGTGCAGCAAAAGCAAACAAAATCTCACTAAGATAAGCGACTGTCTGTCCCCTTCAAGCACAACATAGAAAACAGAAGGATGTCTCATTCATCGCTTGATTTCCGGCCTGCAAAAATAAAGTAGTCGGTACGTACGTTCGTTTTCAATTTCCATGGTGCACAGTATCTTAACTATCTGCTTAGTCGAGGAGAACCAGGATTCTGTTCGTTGCTCAGCCGCTTCGTGGATATTCTGTTGGATACTTTAAACATGGACCTACGTTCCGCTCTCGAAAAGACCAATATAATAAAAAGTTATAAATTACATTTCCTTATTAGGTATACGACCTCGCGCTTCGAAGTAAAGGAGCCCTTTTTGGCGTACCTACATATGGCGCGTCAGAAAGACAAACTTCTCCCAAAATGTATTACCCCGCCGAATAAGAAAGCAGACCCATTCACCAACGACGTATCAAGTTACTTCACCCACACCCACACCCACACACCATGCTCACCTTCACTTGTATACACTTATGTCAATACTACAGAAAAATCACCATCAAAATCACCTAAACATAAAAATATTCTACCTTTCAACTTCACGAAATAAACACTTTGACTTGAAGTATGAATACTACCATGGCGTCATTAACTTAAAAGTTCCTTAATATCGTCATACCTCTATACTCTATTCAATATATTGTAATATAAATGCACTCTATAGTCATACAAATACTTTTACTTCACCCTATCTTCGCATACCATTGTCATAGAATCTCACACTGACGCATGATTAAAACGAATAATTTTACTATAAGGCCTCCCATCCGTGCTCTATCCTTTTGTTTGCAATATTTATATACAGAATCTCAAAACAAGCGGGAGAAGTGGTAATTACCCAGAGGTCATGCATGATCTTAGCACCACCGTACCTCTATGAAGCTGCACAAATGTTATATATCATACCAGGAATACACATAAGTGCAAATGCTATTCTACAATATCCTCATCTTACCAGCTCACTCACAAAATATTCTTACTCCGAGTACGACCATAAAGCAATGCCGACGAATAGTCATACTAAGGTACTATAAAATCTTTCCGTGCGCTTAAGCGGACACCATGCCATAATGTTAAATGTAATAATTTAAAAGCATCATAAGAGTAATTTTCCAGTATTGCTTCAGTAATGCAAGGCCTAAAGAAGAACGCATTTTGGTATGGTAAACCTCCAACCTACTAGTAATTAAAAAGCTTTAGTTTAACCTGCAGTTCGGGACACACTTCGGGCATAACGTACGTTTATTATAAATTTTTTATATCTCTTGCGTACCCATGTATATTCCAGAACAGTCAATGCACTTTTGTGAGCCATTTATGCTACTTTCATATTCCCCATTAAAACAGGTACTACTGTTGAAAAGGCATAATAACCTGAAGTTTCGTATGGGTTAGTTACACTAGGTGAAGGATCGTTTGCCTCCATATGGTCAAGCCATTCGCGGACATTGATAATAGCTGGGACAATTCTGGTTTCATAAAGGGTTTCATTCATCCAGATTACGGATACATTCAAATAGTAGTCGCCAAATCCTGATGCCTCATCAAAATGAAAATATGTCTCTAACGGAACTGTATTAGACCATGCGCTCAGCGTAGCTGCAGTCGCGTTGGTTAAAACGTTAGCTAAGTTTACCATCGTGTTAGTAGATGATCTGTTATTTCGTTAATAGATAACTTTACAGAAGCACCATCTCGCTACCATTTATACGCTTTGGAATAAAAATCAGCCCTTGTAAATTTCACATGCTCGACCGTTTAGGAGATTATGCATTTTAAGTCGTTCATTAATATTACTGTAGCGAGGAAGATGATTATTGATTTCGAGGGGTATAATCATATGCGGCGTGAAAAATAATGACTTGGGTTGGAAGCCGTTAGGATAGTATTTATACTGTCACGAAATTTACAGGAAGTTGTAAATATGTTGCATAAAATTTTTGATAGCAAAGCCACCGACTCTTCATTATGGAGTTTTTTTTCTCTTATTCTCCTGTTGCCTTCGTACTGTAAACCCCAGTCATGTAAAATGCCATATGGAGGCTAGAAGAATGAAAAATCAATTTATATTTTATAATACAGTGTCAATATTGATCGAAGGATGCATAATATATACACTGGATTGACCATTCGAATTATATATCTATCTATTCTATACATCCGTGTAACTTAGTAAGAACCAGACACCAAAATTATTTTTTTATAGAAGATCCTTCTTGTCTTTCATGTACCTCTTTCAGATACCACTGAGTAATATGACTTTAAAAGCTCTACTGATATCATTTATGTATTAACATGTCTGAACAATAAGTATCTTTTTAACTGTATAAGAAAGCATGAGAATTGTTTCAAAAACCTCTCATTTATATATGGAAGGAAATTAGAGAAATATTGTTCGTAGTGTATTCCTTAAATTTACGGCAGGAAGAGTTAAAAAGAAAATAATTCAAGATTCTCTACTTAAATTAATGCATCCTTTCCATTAATAGTTTATAACTGGCGCGATGCAATACACTGGAAAAAATTAATAATAGTTATAAGTACGAGAAATATCTACTCCTAAACCAAATAATGTGACATAAAGTATACAGCAAATATCTCTTCAAGTTTAATTTTGATATGGCTAAAAAATGCTTATTCGGGATGGAAGTGAAGCAACTAGCCTACCAAACGCAACCATTTTAAAAAAGCCACCAGCATCCATTGCATAACAAGTCACAGTCTGCTATAAACGTTTCAGGGCAATGCTCACAGTGAGCACAAGCACTAACAATTTTTAAATAATGTCTAACTCACCATAGGCCACACTATAATGGCCTGATTTCCCTCAATATATGTGGCTGTTGAATTTGCAGATCATCACCCTGTGCGTTTTACAAGATATTCCTTAATAGAACAATCTAAATTATTCTATTTGAAAAAAATGAACAATAATTAACACGAGAATTTAAACCATACTCGGCCGGATTAGCGATCATTTCGTTAGTAATTAAAATTAACATTTCCATGTGGGACTCTAACTGCTGCATCGCCAAGTTGATAAGCCATGAAATCACCAATATCAAAGATAGCAATCCAACTGGAAAAATTATTCTCGGCATATGGGTGATGATAAAAAGCGTAGCTTAACAAACACCAGTGCTGGTTATTATCTGTAAAATTTGATTAGATTTCAAGGGAAAATCTGTTTGAAATTGCGTTTCCTTGTTGGCCTGCCATACTTTAATTGAATAAAAGCTCCGTATATGCTTCTTAAAAATAAGCAATAGATCCAGCTGACTCATTTCCTGTATTTCTAAGGGGAAATGCGTAGGGAAGACCAATTTCATGACGATAGATTGAAACGGCAATCAACATCTGAAGAAAAGAAAGTAGTATGACAGCTTGATGTCTTATCTCATTTACTACTTTAATGACTTCGTACAACTTCACTGAGCTAATTTACGCCATTTTTACGCAGATTATGATATTCATTTCTTGAGATATGAGGTCGACTGGCAATGCCTACTCTTATAAAGAGAAAGTTTTTGAAAACACAGTACGTTTACAAAACGATATCAATGAAGGTTGTAGCTACATGCTCTTCACCAGACTAATATATCCTCTTAGTAAAGCGCTATATAATAGTAACTCAATATTTTGTAAATACAATAAGGTTAACGGCGTTATTCATTTTCGTCTGATATTCATTTGCAATTTGCAGTTCAACTTTTCAATGATGATTTAGAATGATCTAACACTGGAAGTTGAAGTTTTTCAAAAATTTGCTGTAAAATTTGACCGATTTGTGAGATTCTTCCTGGCTGTCAGAATATGGGGCCGTAGTATATTGTCAGACCTGTTCCTTTAAGAGGTGATGGTGATAGGCGTTGAGTATGTGTAGTGTTTGACCCGAGGGTATGGTTTTCACAAGTACTGCGCACTGTATTGTGAAAGCAGCTTCGGGGTGCGTGATTAAAAAATGCGACCAAGAATAAACAGGTACATCATAACAAGGGCCATTTGAATTGCATTTATCAGGATTTGTAACCTTGTTCTAAAGAGGCATCGTATAGTTTAAGTTCATTTTCCACCCAATTTGATGACGGTGTGGACCTTAACCTATTGTCTTGAAATTTAGGTTATCTCTTAGATATCACATGTGATTACCCCAGTGAACGCGTATAAGCTTACAGAAAGGAAAACCGGTTGGCTCAGTCAAAACTGTTGCAGATTTGGGCTCCCCTGAATATTTGAGACATCCCTAAAATGAAGAGATATATACAGCTAATTTTGAATGAAAATTTAAAATTCGCAATGAACAGTACTAGAGATGAGCTTTTGAAGTCCTTTCAAATTATTTGTTCTTCCAGTTGATATTTTTTATTTTATATACCAGTACCAAATATAATCTTGCCATACATTTACCTTTTTGAGGTTGTTCAACGGAAATCCAGTGTATTTACACATTCTTGGAAACCCATCGCTTATAATACGAACTAATTTATTTATGAACAAAGGCTTTGGAAAAGTATCCCTACTTTTTACGACGCTAAATCATGATACGAAACTTTAGGAAGATTAACAGTCACTCCATAAAATCAGAAAGTATTCGCTAATAGTGGAAAGAAATGGTTATATAAAGATGGAAATATCTTGAAAGAGACAGTTTAACCCGAAGTTCTGTCAAAGTGTTTGATTTGAATTGAATAGTATCACAGAATGCGTTAGCTATGTACAAAGAATCTATCGGCAAGTATGGGGTAGCAAGCTGCTTAAAGCTTCTTATCACACTGTAACCTCTGTTAAAGCAGCTGCGTTGTTCTTGCACTCTGCACGTAAATGACGACGGCCAATGTAAAAATAGCAGTCACTGCAGGCCTCTTGGATTGTACCCGTAATTACAGCAATTGCCATTAGATTTACGAAGTCATTTAATTAAATGGTTTGATTTATCTCCTTAAATGCTTCCAGAAATGGGACTAGACTTTTTTCACTCAAACCTGTTCACAATTATTGCTCTTTTTCAATTATAAGGTAAACAAGGCCATCTATCAGCAACACAGTGCTCGCATTTTTTAATTAAACTATATAAAACCAACTATTTGTGGTTGCGACTTCACTTTTTGTTGAATTACTACCCAATCATTAATATTGAAGATGTGAGATCATAGATTTATTGGCTTTGGGCATCTCAAATCCCAAGAGGTCATTTTAACCAACAACATTTTAAAAAGTAGATTTGTCTGCCTCAGCTATGAGATGCGCATGTCCCTAGCATCTCATATCTGGTTATATTATTTTTTCCACTTGGTGAATGTTGAAAAAAACACCACTCGTCCAATTTATCAGTTTGCAGGTCTAATGTCCTTCCCTGTTATTTAAACTGTATATTGTAAGCATGTCTTATCGAAACAACTTACTCAGTTGTCCGAAAACAAAACTGCAAATTCTGTGTGTATTCACGTACTAGAATCCTGTCAAATTGGATCTTGATTTAAGCTTTTATAGCAACGAACTTTGCATACTAAGTTTTTTTTGTTAACCGGAACTGCCAAGAAGCATTCAGTAAAATACATCTTCATCATTTACTGATAATACTCATTCAGACTCATATCATACTATTTCGAATTCATTATACATCCTCAAAAACCATATTCTTCAGTTGTAATAAAAGATAGAGCCTGCATTTGATTCGATTTCCGTAATTTGGGGGGCCAAGTCCTAGGTTGACTTCATCTTGGATGTCTATCGCGATGCATTTAGTGTGGCATAGAATTTCTCTCTTCACGAGCAGGGAAGGAATTGTATTATATTATTTGGTAATCGCCTAGTCACAGTCATTTAGAAGAAACTTAGCATCATTATTCCAGCATCATGCACCAGAACAGGAAAATGCCATTTCTAAAAGTATTCTCATAGCCATTAAACGATTCAATACTTTTTTGGTAGCTAAGTCAATGCCTCTCTGAATATTGTATACTATATGAATAAAGTGATCCCATAATCAGACTACCCAGCACTTAGTAGCGCATTTTAGAACTAAATATATATTGCCTTTTTAATACTGTAACTTGAGAATTCTTAATAAGGAACAACAATGGTCCAGAAGGTGTTCGGTAGAAAGATAGAAAATTTTAAACCATACACTATCAAGCAATATTATACTTGTTCTTTAATCAAGAGGGGATTGTACTTTTATTTGATTTGAGGCCGGGTATCTTGATTTCACTTATGTTATACTGTCTCTTAGTTGATAAATTCAATGTTACATTTGCTATCTCATTTTCAGGTCAGCAGCTATATTGACCTTGCTTACATTCAGCGCGTGTGAGGCACTACCTTTAAAACTCTTGTGCTCCTTATTCACCATAGTCTGTTATCCGTTTGTTCTTACGGAGGAAACTGCAATTGATCATTTATGAATCTTTTAGTGAAATTTAGACACTATTAAAATTTAATAATAGGCAAAGTACGTCAATTATCATTCTTGGTTCCTGAAAAGTTGAATCTGTTATGAAGTCTGATATTTGGGGTTAGCATTGTATACTTCCCTTGAGTAATGCATTATCCGTAACGCCACTTTTACCATATTCAAGTGCAGGTATATTTAGCATTTTTTACATATAATATACTGACCTCCGAAGCTAGGTGAGAGAAAGCAAAGGTTTTGAGGGCTATTTTCACCATTGGAACTAAGATCGTACACACTAATTAACTCTCTGCCGGAGGCGCGCGATATATGGGCTGGAGCGGTCCTGACTAAAGTCCTGCTGGAATATTGGTGAAGTGTCTCAAAAAACTAGTAAGGTCAATATCAGGGAAGGAACTATTATTGGCCGAGGCGGCAGCTAGGTTAAAGAATCTAGCCGTCAATGCAACGAAGGTTATCAAGTACATTCAGTTGGATACATTAAAAAAGTTGAATACAATATCAATTCTAGAAGATTGTAGCAAGTTTGGTGAGATAGTTTACGCCTATAATATATAAGTGCTAACTCAATGTTCAGTTAGTAGAATCACAGCCTGAATATTCTGTGCATCGTTTACTCAGGGACAGATGCGATCTCAATGCAGGGACGAAAAACAGTCTTATATGCGCACGCCAGCAAAATCTTTTTTTGCGGCACCTAAGATCTCTCGCATGATAAAAGCATAATATCTTTGCCCCACAAAGTCAAGGCGTATTGGAAAAGCTACTTTAGTTAATAATGAAATGATCGCCCATCCGGGTAAAAATGGTTACAATTCCAGTGTTGATTATTGTTCGTTTTTCAGAGAGAATAATTTAGATGCTCCTATTGAAGAATATCTTGTTAGCGCATAGGGCAATCATCTACGACTTTAACCGCAACTGCGTCTGTTACCGACATTGGAGGATTGTATGCTCAAATGACCCCTGTGGTGAAGATGAACACTTCTTGCACACTATGGTTGAATCTTGACGGTACCCTCACTCAGAGTTTTATAGTATCACACGACGCTACTCTCCCGCTTGTACATTCATTCTGGCTAGTTTATAATAACGTTAAGGAAATGACACCCATACCTCTCAGAAATCCAATTGGAAATAATATTTGTAAAAGCACGTGATATTGCCTTTTTCTTTTATCTGGTTACCAATATGGGATCAATAACTTTACTTTTGAAGATCTTGTTTTTCCTTCAGATAAGAAATCAAAAAAAGAATATATGCACAAAACAGTATGGATATAATACACCTTACTCTTGGTCGTGATTGAAAACGTAAGGTTCTACATAAATTATTGAGAAAGACTTATTTGAAGATATCGAGAGTCTATCATGCCCTTTGCACAACAAAACTAATGTCAGCTTGCCCTTGCAACATCGTTATACTCCCAGTCGAGATTTTGAAGAATTCATCTAAAGATACTAAGTATAGCTTGTATACAACAATTAATCGAGGATATGATGTCCCAAGACTCAAATATGGCATCATAGTTAGCCCTCGAGTGCACAGCCTTGAGACTTTATTCAGTGATCTGGGCTTTGACAAGAATATAGAGAAATCCTCGCTTTACTTATTATTAAATGATCCTACCTTAGCATACCCTAATTTCCATGAACATTTTGAACAGCTTAAAGGTGAAACAAACAAAGATTTATCTCTACCGACATATTATATTCCGAAGGTCCAGTTTTTGACAGAGGCATTCGATTCAGAACATACCCTAGCAACCATCGGCTACAAACCAAATAATAAGGAGAGTTATGAGATCACAGGTTTTACATCCATGGGTAATGGTTATGGTATAAAACTATTCAATTACAGTGTAATTCATATGATGCGGTCTCATAAGTGTAAAAGAGTGGTTGCAGATATTATCATGGAGCATGACCTATTGGGTTACTATGAAAAGAAGCTTGGCTTTGTAGAGGTGCAAAGGTTCAAAGTTCTCAAAGAACAGCACCAAGTAAAGGTATTTGACGATAAAGTTGACTTTACCAAAGACTTTCATGTGATCAAAATGATTAAAGAGTTGGGAAATCATAGATTGTAGTGGTATAGTCCCGTACACACTCTATTTGAATAAACTGTAGGTTCTGCTGAGCAACATATTGATATAAACAGTAAAAAGAAGTGGGTTCCTTGTTTTCCTGCAATTATAACTAACCGTGCTTACTACCAAAAAAAAAGTGCGTATAAATATTCACTATTTACAATGTTGAAGGTTCCAGATGGATACAGAATAGGAATCCTAAATATAAACACTATATTTATTTATTTTTTTCGAATAAAAGTCATGTTAGCAATATTTATATAGTTGATTTTCCTGCATTTATTATATAATTGGCGGCATAGTAACATCAAAAAAAAAAAAAAAAACATTCAAATTGCACTACTTATAGCAGTAGCATCTATAAAAGTTTTATGATATAAACCTTTACAGTTATCTCAAATGGTTTTGGGATTGTCCATCAAATCAAGCGTGATTCATCTATACGTTATTATTCTCCTACAACCCCCTTAGTTTGGAGAGCGCTTAGAGAAATAAAGCATCGATGTTTTCTTACCTTCACTAAAATCAAAATAAAAAAGCTTTTCTATAGTTCACGAATTACGCAATTTATTCTATCATCCTTAAAGTTGATCAATTGCGATTTTAACACACATTTTCAAATGTCATTTTGCGCTTGTATAATAGGTGCCATCTGGACACTTTATAAAAAATAAAGGAAAAGTAAAATATAATGCTGAAAATATAGTTGCCTTAAAATGCCATTGATATGATTTTTTTTTAACCTTAAATCTATTGGCCTATAATATTCGCGGCAAAATGAGCATTTGAAAATCAGTAATAGAATGCTATCAAACTTCGTTCATGACCTTTTTAGCATCATAAGTGTTGAATCGAATCTATCAGTTCAGTAATTAAAAATACTATTTTTCTGTCAGCACAGAACGTAACGACTTTTCCTTATATCCACTATTGATTTCTCTTTAAAGTGCTATGTAAAGTACCTAAAAAACTTGTTATAGAAGTCTCATTCGAAAGCATGTGGGCTCAAAAATTGTGAATAAGATACATAGAAGGAGCCGCTGATCGACACATAATAGTAGAGTTGAACCTAGTTGGTTCAACCATTATCATAGTTATACGAATAAAGCCA
The DNA here is from genome assembly GCF_000146045.2 of Saccharomyces cerevisiae S288C. Lineage (NCBI taxonomy): Eukaryota > Fungi > Ascomycota > Saccharomycetes > Saccharomycetales > Saccharomycetaceae > Saccharomyces > Saccharomyces cerevisiae. The sequence goes on from NC_001137.3 coordinate 15,527, forward strand.
CAATATAAATGGCCAACCGCTGTTGTCAAACAAGACTATAGGTTCATTTTAACCTGGCGTGCAGTACGCTGGTCTTGCTAACGCCTCTACAATACGTACAGTGCAGGTTTTGACGAATGAAAGTGGTTAGAAGATTAATGTGATAGAAACAAGAATTTTCTCGCAAAGATCTGTATGAAAGGAAACGTTTGGTAAGAACTCTGCGATCCAAATTCTACTGAATGAATAGAAGGCTTCTACAGAACAAGTTGTATCGAAATGATTGTTGGCGACTACTATATTTCTATAGGCATGAAAGTTACTCATAAACAGGAAAGACGCATTTTAGTAGCTTGACCTGGTCAGATTAATCAGCTTCCAACGTTACTTCCCTTTCGCAAGAATCTACCCAAAATGTCTCGAGCATCTTGATAATTACAGTATCGTTCGTCCCGACTTGGCATTTGTTTAAATTTCTAAGATGCTTCCTATAGGAACATAATTGTCAAGAAAGCACAACAAATTGTCTGCAATGTCAACAGGAGTGGCGCATTTTATGTTTTTTCATTTTTTTTTTTTTGTGCGTGATCATTAAGCGGGATATTGTCCACAGTCATCTAAAAGAATGACCATTTCGACGACTTAGTTCGGAAAATATTTCCAGCGGATGACACCACTTGCCACAGTTGGTGACCGCCAAATCTAAGTCACGCGCGGAAACTGAAAGGTTGTGAGTATATAAGTGATCACTCGCTTATATAACTGACGAGGCAGAACAGGGTGCCAAAATGCTCCTCAATATTTTATTCATTTGAGATTCAAGGCTTAAAGACAGCATATATAAGAATTATGACGGCCGCACATCCTGTTGCTCAGTTAACTGCCGAGGCATACCCTAAAGTCAAGAGAAACCCAAATTTCAAAGTTCTCGACTCGGAAGATTTGGCGTACTTTCGTTCGATTTTGTCAAATGATGAAATCTTAAACTCTCAAGCTCCAGAAGAGCTTGCTTCGTTTAACCAGGACTGGATGAAAAAATATAGAGGCCAGTCCAATTTAATTCTCTTGCCAAACTCCACTGATAAAGTGTCCAAGATTATGAAATACTGTAACGATAAAAAGTTGGCAGTAGTACCACAAGGTGGTAACACCGACTTGGTCGGAGCCTCTGTTCCGGTATTTGATGAGATTGTTCTTTCTCTAAGAAATATGAACAAAGTCAGAGATTTTGATCCAGTTAGCGGGACTTTCAAGTGTGACGCGGGTGTCGTTATGCGTGATGCGCATCAATTTTTACACGACCATGACCATATCTTCCCATTGGATCTGCCTTCTAGAAACAACTGTCAAGTGGGCGGTGTAGTTTCAACAAATGCAGGTGGTTTGAACTTTTTAAGATATGGGTCTCTACACGGTAATGTTTTGGGTTTGGAAGTGGTGCTACCCAACGGTGAGATTATCAGCAATATCAATGCCCTAAGGAAGGACAATACTGGTTATGACTTGAAACAATTATTCATCGGTGCAGAGGGTACTATCGGTGTCGTTACTGGTGTATCCATAGTTGCAGCAGCAAAGCCAAAAGCCTTGAATGCCGTATTTTTTGGTATTGAGAATTTCGATACCGTTCAGAAATTATTTGTCAAGGCTAAAAGTGAATTATCTGAGATTTTATCTGCTTTTGAATTCATGGACCGTGGCTCCATTGAATGTACGATAGAATACTTGAAGGACTTGCCTTTCCCTCTGGAGAACCAACACAACTTTTATGTTCTTATTGAAACGTCAGGGTCCAATAAGAGACACGACGATGAGAAGCTGACTGCTTTCCTCAAAGATACCACAGATTCTAAATTAATTTCGGAGGGTATGATGGCTAAGGACAAAGCCGATTTTGATAGACTTTGGACCTGGAGAAAATCTGTTCCAACAGCTTGTAATTCTTACGGTGGTATGTACAAGTATGACATGTCACTTCAATTGAAAGATTTATATTCCGTATCTGCGGCTGTGACGGAGAGATTAAACGCAGCCGGTTTGATTGGTGATGCACCAAAACCAGTTGTTAAATCATGTGGTTATGGTCATGTCGGTGACGGAAACATCCATTTAAATATCGCGGTAAGAGAATTTACAAAACAGATTGAGGACTTACTAGAACCATTTGTTTATGAATATATTGCATCAAAGAAAGGTTCCATCAGTGCTGAGCATGGGATCGGTTTCCATAAGAAAGGTAAGTTACACTACACCAGAAGTGATATTGAAATTAGATTTATGAAGGATATCAAAAATCACTACGATCCAAATGGAATCTTAAACCCATACAAGTACATTTGAACTTTGTTAATTTTTAACTTTCAAAGAGCAAACCCTTTTTCTTTACAGTATTATAGATTTACATATATGTATTTATCAATTTATTATTGATCAAAATTAATATACCATAAAATATTTATCTTAAGCCGTTGTTCTTGAACGATTTTCGGTGAAGAAACCTAAGAGACCATTTTTTGTGGAAAAAGGTCTCGTTTTCTATAGATCTGCGACCAGGAATCTCCTGATTGCGTACTTCAAAAAGTGTTCGTCCATTTTTTCTTTACTACATTAGATAATTATACATAATCCAATTGGAGTAGTGACATGAGTATTGGTATAACCTTAATCCAACAATTTTAAACACGTACTAAAGTGATCTGGACTCATTAAAACTCAAATCTCGTCCAGTTTTTTCTTCATTTGTGATCAACATCCAGGGAGACACGGAGATTATAGTAGTAGTTAATAACACTTCGCAATTACTTATTCAAGTATGTTATTAAATAGTGAAGAGGAATGAGTTTTCAGATCACATGTTATTCTCCAAGAATAATTACATAAGTTGCCATTTCAAATGTGCGCAAACTACCTTCTGTATTCTTTGCGCTAATGCCTTACTCAGTCTCCCACTTTTAACGTTTATTTCTTGTAAGAGTCGAAACTAAACCTTAGTTGAGCTTAAATTCAATCAAGTTCAAGAAGCGTTCTGGCCCACACTTTAAAGCGACTACAATTAGGAAGAGCTCACTAGGACCAACGTATTCAATGTGGATATCATGAAAAATTTCATCTCCAAAAAGCCAAAATTCTACTCATAATGACAGTGGTGAGAATTAGCAAGGTAAAATATTGGCATTATGTGGCAGGAGAAGGGAAATACGAGAGCGGAGATAAGTTGGATATTAATGAGCTTTAGATGTTGAAAAAAAAAGAAAGCGTTACAATGCTCAATAAAACAATGACTTCCCGGAAAAGATTTTTTGATTATTTTATTCCGAGAAAGGCCGATGTATGCTGAACCAACGTGTTGCTTGCCAACTTCAGCATACTTTGTTTGCCACCCTACTAGGAAGTGACCCCGAGAACTTTATTTTCTGCACCCATGGGTGCCTAAAACTTATTTTTCTGCAGGGCGTTTGAGAAATAAGGGATATGGCAAAAATCGAAACGTGGGGTAGTTTCGTGCCTTCTTATGTGCCTATCTTGATTTTTGCCTTTGTGCCTTACTCTCCTTACCCCGCGATACCCCACCGTATATTTACTCTCTCCTTGGCACGGACCTAAAAATAACTGTAGAATGAGCTCAACAAACAGGTAACTTTACGTAAACTGTTCTTTTTATCTTTCAGCTCGCCATTTTCTGATGCAGTACATAGAACTGTGATACGTCATTATATAGACTTTTCGCACACACAACCAATTAAGCTTGCGCATCAGTGGTGGATATATGGACGGATACCTCGTATATTCTGTTGTTGTCGTGGGAGAGGGCATCGCAAAGTCTAGAAGTAATTAAATTACTTTCAGCGTTTCCAAATGAGTTCGAGAACAATTATATTCTAGGGGGAAGGAGGTTACAGCGGTTGCAGACTCATAGTTCCAAATTCCATTTATTTTTTACATATAAATAGCCAACATTTATCATCCAATTGTTAAGATTTTCACTTTGTCTAGATCTTTCCCTAGATCTTCAATAAAAATAAATAAAAATAATCAAAGAAAAGGAAAAAGAAAAAGTAACAATTTAAACAAAAAAAAAAAAATATGACAAAATCAGACGAAACAACAGCTACCAGCTTGAATGCTAAAACTCTAAAGAGTTTTGAATCAACTCTTCCAATACCAACTTACCCAAGAGAAGGTGTTAAACAAGGTATTGTTCATCTGGGAGTCGGTGCATTCCACCGTTCCCATTTAGCTGTTTTCATGCACCGTCTGATGCAGGAGCACCACTTAAAGGACTGGTCCATATGTGGTGTTGGTTTAATGAAGGCAGATGCACTTATGCGCGATGCCATGAAGGCCCAAGATTGCCTATACACCCTTGTGGAGCGTGGTATCAAGGACACTAACGCTTATATCGTCGGTTCCATTACTGCTTACATGTACGCTCCCGATGATCCAAGAGCTGTTATTGAAAAGATGGCCAATCCAGACACACACATTGTTTCTTTGACGGTCACAGAAAACGGTTACTACCACAGTGAAGCAACAAACTCCTTAATGACAGATGCTCCCGAGATTATCAATGATTTGAACCACCCAGAAAAGCCAGATACTCTGTATGGGTACCTATATGAAGCCCTGTTGTTGCGTTACAAGAGAGGTCTTACCCCATTCACTATTATGTCATGTGACAACATGCCCCAAAATGGTGTCACAGTAAAGACCATGCTTGTTGCATTTGCCAAGTTAAAGAAGGATGAGAAATTCGCCGCCTGGATTGAAGACAAGGTTACTTCTCCTAACAGCATGGTGGACCGTGTGACCCCACGTTGTACCGATAAAGAGCGTAAATACGTTGCTGACACCTGGGGAATCAAAGATCAATGTCCCGTTGTCGCAGAACCTTTCATCCAATGGGTTCTTGAAGACAACTTCTCCGATGGCCGTCCTCCATGGGAACTTGTTGGTGTTCAGGTCGTCAAGGATGTCGATTCCTACGAATTGATGAAGTTGCGTCTACTTAACGGTGGACATTCTGCTATGGGATATTTGGGATACTTGGCAGGCTACACCTATATACATGAGGTTGTCAACGACCCAACTATCAACAAGTATATCCGTGTTTTGATGCGTGAGGAAGTTATCCCATTATTGCCTAAAGTGCCAGGTGTTGATTTCGAAGAGTACACTGCATCAGTGTTGGAAAGATTCTCCAATCCAGCAATTCAGGACACTGTCGCACGTATTTGTTTGATGGGCTCTGGTAAGATGCCTAAGTATGTTTTGCCATCAATTTACGAGCAGTTGCGTAAACCAGATGGTAAGTACAAGTTGTTGGCAGTATGTGTTGCTGGCTGGTTCCGTTACCTGACTGGTGTAGACATGAATGGGAAGCCATTCGAAATCGAGGATCCTATGGCACCAACCTTGAAGGCAGCCGCAGTTAAGGGCGGTAAAGATCCTCACGAACTGCTTAACATTGAGGTGCTTTTCAGTCCTGAGATTCGTGACAACAAAGAATTCGTTGCACAATTGACCCACTCCCTAGAAACAGTTTACGATAAAGGGCCAATTGCCGCTATTAAGGAAATTTTAGACCAAGTGTGATTTTAAAGGTGAACTGATCTACGCGCCCTCGATAGTAATGACTAAATATCTTGGGTAGAGTATATATAATGTCGTATTTTTGTATATTGTTTTATTTAGACAAATAGTAACGTGTTATGTTCCTTCAATCGCATCTTTCATGATCTTTAATCGATCGTCAAATGGATCCATTTAGAGTTTCTCATCACCATCCCCATATCATTTCACTCCACCCCGCTTTACGTAAAAAAAAAAAAAAAAATTGAATAAATGACTAAGAATTAGACACAATTTTGTCTTAATGAATGCTTTTTACTTATGACACATGCCAGTTTGTACATATGTTGATCTTCATAGCTCCGATAATCTTCATAAATTCGTGACAAATTAAAATTACACATTATTATGTAAACTATAATATACAATGTTGCCTATCAAGACAAACATATGCACTCTATGATCAATCAGAATTCTTTGAGAACTTCAAAAATTTCTTCCAATCCTTCTTCTCGGTCTTACTTTCTTCGGAAGAAATACCTCTCCTAGAAGGTGGGACCCAAGATGCAGATTTCCATGGTTTTATACCTTCTTCGTATAGTAATTGGATTTCCTCCAAAGATAGACCAATCGTTTCTGGTAAAAAGAAGAAAACGTACAAAAACATAGCAACCAAACAACCTACGAACACATAACCATAATAGAAGTGGATAGACCCAGTAATGAATGGTGTGAAAAAACCGATCAAAAATTGCCATAACCAGTTGCATGCAGTTGAAATCGACATGGCTCTAGACTTGACCTTCGAAGGGAACGACTCGGCAACCACAATATAAGCAACAGGAGCCCATGTCGTTGCAAAGCAGAATATATAGAAACAAGTGAACACAATCATGGCATTACCTGCACCTTTCGAAGAAGGACCGTCCTGGCCATGAGGGTAAAGACATTTCACCCCGATACTTGCAAATATGACCATACAAGCCATCATCCCAGCTGCACCAAATAACAGACATTTACGACGGCCAATTTTGTCTACGACCATAACAGCAATAATAGTGGAGAAGAAGTTCACTGTACCTAGGACGATCGACGTCTCAAACCCATCAGTAAGACCGACTGATTTAAAAATGGTAGTTCCGTAGAAGAAGAAGTAGTTTTCACCAGTAAGTTGCAAAAAGGTTTGCACAAGAATACCTGTGATCAAACGTTGAAGGACTTTAGTTTTTACAGAGAAAAGTTCTTTCCATGAAGCTTCTCCTAGTTCCCTTTGGGCAAGGACACCGGCGTTGATTTCATCAGCCTGTTTGAGTACCCATGGATCCTCTGGTGAAACCTTGTTGATTTTGGCAATGGAAGCACGGGCCTCTTCGTGTCTCTCACATTCAATCAGATATCTTGGGGACTCTGGAACCAATAACATACCAATGATGATAATCAAAGCCCATAAAAAGCAAAGCCCAAGGGGGACTCTCCATTGTGCAGTGTTATCGTATTTTCTCGTACCATAAACGCTACAATAACCCAAGAAAATACCGAACGTCATGTTCAGTTGGTACAATGAGACCAGTCCACCTCTCAAATCTGTGGGGGCTATTTCAGACAAAAGCATTGGACACAACACCGAACAGCCACCAGCACCAAGACCGTAGATGATCTTACCGACAAAGTACTGGTACCATTTGTGATTTGAACTGATCTGAATAATTGCACCAACCATATATACCAACACCACGATCACAATTGCCAGCCTTCTACCTAAAGTATCAGCAAGACGGGCAAAAATAAGGCCACCTATGGCACATCCAATACTGAACATAGCCACAAGAAGACCCATACGCACGTTGCTCAAATAATATTCACCAGTGCTATGCTTGTAAGAACCGAAGTTCATTTTAAAGTTGTCCATGTTAATGAAACCTGCTGTGATACCACTATCCCAACCAGGCAGGAAACCCCCAAAGGATATTGGATAACACAGTAAGTAAATGACAAGATAACCTATGAGCCCTCTTTTTGGTGGCTCAACGTTATCCCCGTTTATGACTTCGTTGTCATCAAATCCATCTGACCACTCTTTTTCCACGGGTGGTGCGACATGAATATCAGCATCTCGAACATCTCCATCGCTATCAATAGAGGATTGCGCACTAGACATTTTTTTTTTTTGGTTTAACTTTTGTTTCTTTTTTCTTTTTTTGATTGTTATGCCTTACGTGCAAAGTAGGAATAGAAATTTTACCTCAAACAACTCTGTTTCATCTGCCTCTTTTATATGACTTTTTAGTTGCAATTACTTGCTGGAAGATACGACCTCACACCCTTGAACGATAAATTTCGACAAACACTATGTTCATTTGCGCATATATCCAGGGGAATCAACCCTAGAGAGTACTGTCTTTTCATTGGGTTCTGAATATCCGTAAACCAGGAGTTAAAGGATATTATTATCTAATATTATCCTCGAATATCTACGTCATGCCGGGCTAGGGCGGATTCAACCTCACCATCTTGCCTACCTACAACCCACCGCACAAGAAAGCATCCCACGCCGCGTGGTGCCTTTGTTCCTTGGTTCCTGAACTGATGATTATACTTTCCCCACGCACATGAAACGCATACCCCACCCCCACATTTCTCATTTAATATTTTTTAGTTTTAACTCCGGTGCGCGCCCCTTGAAGTTAAATTAAACTAACTGTCTGCATAGTTCAATAAACGATGTCGACAACGATTAGGTGATTGGCTAGCCATCGCAACAAGCAGACATCAACTGAAACTCTAAAATGTAGTCCTACAGACAAAAAAAAATTGTTGTTTTCAGGCTTATGTTCAAGGAAAGGAACACGACAAATGATTGTCAATAGTATGTTTCTCTGAAGGCACAGGTTACTTTTTATTGAATGTATTTCAAACTGCCTTTAGTAAGGAAGGTGCTTTTGCAACACTTTGCCCCTTCGTTGTGAAGCATTTGGCAGTACAGCGATAAATCCTAGACATTATTAAATTGGTAAAAGGGTGCCATAGAAGGACACGACAACCAGAGCTCGTACCATTACTATTTTGTTCCATTCTAAAATTATAGAATTCGCGTTAAAATGTCCGGGTTTCTCAGCACTTCAGATTATAGACATTTTGTGAAATAGCAAATTGCAGCACGATCGGTGATTAGCAATAACGGTGTCCGAGTCCTTTCCCTCTCATGTTTTTTTTTCAACTACAGTAATTCTCAGCAGCTGCAGCCTTGAAAACTATAGGTCAATGATAATATGTATTAATAACCAACTCTTGGCGCTTACAAAATTGATTTATTTAGTCAATTGACCCACATGGAAGGGTAAAACCGCATACAAAAATTTCTCTTACAAAGGATCTTATGAACATATCAAATCAATTATAGAAGCCGGAAAGACTGTCATCCTATATAGGGTGGCAATGTTATTATCAGGAAGGGTAAATCTCATTTCTAAATTGCGGAAGGAGCTTTGCTCTGGTTGAAATTATTATCATTATCGCTACTTCAGCGATTTCAATTTTGCTTACTAGATACCAGCGTCAAGGTCCTATCTTTTGTTGTGTTGCTGCCTCAAACATGTCAGTTTAAGTTTGAAGGTTGACACTGTAAAATTTACTTTGTATATTGCATTTATGGATGATTTACAGTGTTTCAATTATGCTCTATTGAGGATAGTGCTTTTGCAGAATATTTCACTTGAGGCCACGCATACTGGCCTAAGGCATTACATTTTGAAATAATCTTCGCATGGGGCTTGTCACAGTCATGAAAGGGGAAATAGCTTCTAGTATCTGGCATGATATGTCCTTACAGAACTTGATCTTTCACAGCATAAGAATTATTACATCCTAATATAGATTTCCGACACTGCAGTGAGGCAGATGCCAATATTGAATCGAAGTTTTGATTAAGGTATGTGAGAGTGTGATTGTTTGACATCCCTCCAGTTGTTCGAAGATATCAACGGCGCAGGAAAGCCGCTGATAAAATGGTCGCTCCGTGGTTGAAATTGTAGTAAATAACCACTTTTTCTTACGTAGAACTTTATCCTTTTGGCTGTGGTTTGAAATTATTCGTTTTCTTCCCAAACGTTGCAGGGAAATAAGAAAAAAGAAGGAGAAATAATACCTGACAACGTAGCAGCGAGCCTTAGTTCATCTGCTCAGGTTGAAAAACATTGATCTTGAGCATTTTCATCTTGCGCTTTAAATCTCTTGGAGTATAATTAAGAGCAAATTGTAACAGTATTATGACATTTGCAGGACTCACACCCAGAAGTCCTTTCCACCACTTCAGTACTGTAACTTGAAAAAAAAAGGGAGAGAATTGATCTAATTAAAATTATATAGTTATTCAAATTGGAAGTAAATAAATAAGGACTGCCGGCCCATTTTTCTTTTTTTTCTCTTAACTGACCTGATATTTTTGAAACACTTAACGCCGTTTTCTTCAATTAAATCAGAAGTGCAATTAGTGGTGCTATGTTAACATATGTTTGAGAGCCTACTAAATGTTAGAGTGGACAGTTCTTGCTTACAATGATTAAGAATTGATGGCTAGTAATGTGGGCGGTCGCATCTCGCTTGTCTAAGGATGGAGTTCCTAAATTCTTCACGATCGGGAACAGGTCCTTTGTCCCAACTTGCCAGTTTATCGTCAACGAGTTTATCAATCTCGTCGTAGTGGATAGTAATCCATGGATGATCTTCATTACCGCAAGTAGTCCAATTCACTGGTGGTAGTTTTACGCTCCAAAATCTCTTATCATAATCCGCTATGCGGTAAAATGTCGATGTATTATGCGTAAAATTGTTATAATTGTCTGTTGTATCCGTACAGCATACCAATGCCAAGCCTTGAAAGGCGACGGCTAGTGCCAAAATTTTCATCCTTTCAGTATACCTGATTTTGGCTTTATCCTTTCAATGTGCCTGATTTTGGCTTTCTCGTATCTTTCGCCTGATAATATGAAAAAGTATATACTGTGAAAAAACAACCGTTGGAGAGCTACGACCGACTGAAAAGATAAAAATGCTTGAGTTTTTCAGGTTAGCATGCCGTCTAGTAGAATTAAACCATTGTAGTTCTTCACTTTTGTATTAAACGTAGGATTGAGGCGGTGGCTGCTTTTGGTTTACTATGCGTTGTAAGGGGATGGGGAAATGGAACGTCCAGAAGAAAGTTATAGTTCCCGTTTGCATAACAGCAGAGACAAAAATGGTCGAGCACTTCCGTGTTGACTGTATATCTGTGCATGGTTGACTAATTGTTGTTTGATGGCCTGAAGTTCTTGTCACACTCTGCAAATTATCCCGACATTCAGACGTACACGTACAAAACACGAATGCTACTCTAGCATATCCAATCGATCGCACTGAAGCGATCAGCTGATGATCAGGCGGTACATTGCATACTCTGCGTAAGGCCTTTTTCACCAATTGACCGCATCGTATATTTCCCAATCCGGTTATTAAATCGTTATCAGGCGGAAACCTTCGCGAACAGTATACTGGAGAGTGTTGCGACAAGATATTTAAAAGCGGAAAACGGGCATATAAAATAGATGAGTGCAGACTAATGAAAAAGACCCCAGACCCATCTCCACCTTTTGCAAGCACGAAGAACGTAGGCATGTCAAACGAAGAACCGGAAAAAATGGTTAACGATCGAATTGTGGTGAAGGCCATCGAGCCAAAAGATGAGGAAGCCTGGAACAAACTGTGGAAGGAGTATCAGGGTTTCCAAAAAACGGTTATGCCTCCGGAAGTAGCCACCACTACCTTCGCAAGGTTTATAGACCCTACGGTCAAACTATGGGGTGCTCTAGCCTTTGACACCGAGACCGGCGATGCAATTGGCTTTGCACACTACCTGAACCATTTGACGTCGTGGCATGTCGAAGAAGTTGTCTACATGAATGACTTATATGTCACTGAACGCGCAAGAGTCAAAGGCGTAGGTAGAAAGCTCATAGAATTTGTATACAGCCGTGCCGATGAGCTCGGTACGCCTGCAGTGTACTGGGTTACAGACCATTACAATCACCGCGCACAGTTGCTGTACACCAAAGTGGCTTACAAGACAGATAAGGTTCTTTACAAGAGAAACGGATACTGAAACCGCTGTGTAATGTAGACTACTGTGTATAGAGATAACTCTAGCTTCTATAGGCTCACTTGCGAAGCTTTTTTCCCACTTTTTCCCAGTGAAATAGTTTCTTATTGGCTTTTCATAGTTTGTTCTCCGATTTAATCGCAAGCGCCGTACGGCGCAGGCACAGAATGACTTGCAGCTTAATCCAGGTGCATTTTAAGAAACTTATCTGCTGGGAAGACCCCGAAGTTCATCGTTTACAATGTGCCGTAAAGAACACATTTGAGGGTGCAATCTGGTTCGTCTTTTGCCATAATTAGTAGTGCTCATCCGTGATCCTTTAATTTACTTTTGTGATGCGATGATTTGCAGATACTATATAAGCAATGGACACCGTCCATCACCGATGAGGCTAGAACATCGTAGTGCTTTGTAAAAGAACTGTTAAAGACCCAGTACGAAAATTTTTCCATAATGGACCCTGGTATTGCTAATCATACCCTCCCCGAGGAATTTGAAGAGGTTGTCGTTCCCGAGATGCTGGAAAAGGAAGTAGGAGCCAAGGTCGATGTCAAGCCAACGCTAACCACATCTTCTCCAGCACCTTCTTACATTGAATTGATAGATCCAGGTGTGCATAACATCGAGATTTACGCAGAAATGTACAACCGCCCGATCTACCGTGTCGCATTATTCTTCTCACTTTTCCTCATTGCCTATGCTTACGGATTAGATGGTAATATCCGTTACACTTTCCAGGCGTACGCGACTTCGTCGTACTCCCAGCACTCGCTGCTATCGACCGTCAACTGTATTAAGACGGTTATTGCGGCTGTAGGCCAGATCTTCTTTGCCAGATTATCAGATATCTTCGGCAGATTTTCCATTATGATTGTCAGTATCATTTTTTATAGCATGGGGACCATCATTGAGTCGCAAGCGGTGAATATTACAAGATTTGCAGTTGGTGGTTGTTTTTACCAATTGGGTCTTACCGGTATTATTCTAATTTTGGAAGTTATTGCTTCTGACTTTTCCAACTTGAACTGGAGGTTGTTAGCCTTATTCATTCCAGCTTTACCATTTATCATCAACACCTGGATTAGCGGGAACGTAACAAGTGCCATAGATGCTAATTGGAAATGGGGTATTGGTATGTGGGCTTTTATACTGCCGCTAGCTTGTATTCCGCTTGGAATTTGTATGTTGCACATGAGGTATTTAGCAAGAAAGCATGCTAAAGATAGATTGAAGCCCGAGTTCGAAGCGCTAAACAAATTGAAGTGGAAGTCCTTTTGTATAGACATCGCATTTTGGAAATTGGATATCATTGGAATGTTATTAATTACTGTATTTTTCGGGTGTGTATTGGTTCCATTCACCTTAGCGGGTGGTTTGAAAGAGGAATGGAAAACTGCGCATATTATTGTCCCTGAAGTCATTGGTTGGGTTGTAGTGTTACCACTGTACATGCTATGGGAAATAAAGTACTCGAGACATCCATTGACACCTTGGGACTTGATTCAAGATAGAGGTATCTTTTTCGCTCTACTCATCGCATTCTTTATCAATTTTAACTGGTATATGCAAGGTGATTACATGTATACTGTACTAGTCGTTGCAGTTCATGAATCCATAAAGTCCGCTACAAGAATTACCTCCTTGTATTCATTTGTTTCTGTTATCGTTGGTACAATCCTCGGGTTCATACTGATTAAAGTTAGAAGGACTAAGCCTTTTATTATATTTGGCATTTCTTGTTGGATCGTCTCATTTGGTTTGCTGGTCCATTACCGTGGTGACTCCGGTGCTCATTCCGGTATCATTGGCTCTTTGTGTCTATTAGGTTTCGGTGCAGGTTCATTTACCTATGTGACTCAAGCTTCCATCCAAGCATCCGCTAAAACTCATGCAAGAATGGCGGTAGTAACCTCATTATACCTTGCCACTTATAATATTGGTTCTGCATTTGGTAGTTCTGTTAGCGGAGCTGTCTGGACTAATATCCTACCCAAAGAAATTTCAAAAAGAATTTCCGATCCAACCTTAGCTGCACAAGCGTACGGTTCTCCATTTACATTCATTACAACTTATACCTGGGGAACACCAGAAAGAATAGCTTTAGTCATGTCTTACCGCTATGTTCAAAAGATTTTATGTATCATAGGTTTGGTATTCTGCTTTCCTTTGTTAGGTTGCGCATTCATGTTGAGAAATCATAAACTAACAGATTCTATTGCTCTTGAAGGCAATGATCATTTGGAAAGTAAAAACACCTTTGAAATTGAGGAAAAGGAAGAAAGTTTTTTGAAAAATAAATTCTTTACGCACTTTACAAGCAGTAAAGATAGGAAAGATTAATATTATCTCACCCAAATAATTTCATACATGCACATATAGCTACTACATAGTCAAGAACATATCATAACATTTGGTATAACAGTCTTTATATCAGTCTTTGCATGGCTTTGCATCTGATGCTGGCTCTACCGACTTCTCGGCGATAAAATACCAAAAGAATTTGACGTATATACTATCCAAAGTGGATAAATATTTGAGTTCCAATGAGGTAACTAAACTAGTTTTTTAAAACCCAGCAGAAAGAAAAAATACCCTATATTTGGCAGTGCTGTCCATCAGAACCATTAACTGCATCAATAATAGTTTGGGTGCTGCTGATTATCATAATCATGAAACCAAAGCATATACAAAGATAGAAAGGAAGCCTTTCCTTCCAACTCTTCTTCTTACTAGTTAACAACAAATTTGTGTATGGCGGCAAAATGTAAGCCATAGTCGATGCCGTAGTGGCCCCAATCAGTTCAAATAATGCTCCTAAATTACATGTAGTTAATGATATACCCATGGTGATGAAGACTAGTGAAGAAGTTATAACGACGTGCTGTTTACCTGATAATTGAGTGTGTTCGTCATAATTTTTAATAAGGTTGCATTCATGTAACAAGTTACCGACAACATCTCTCAAAACAAAAATTTCCATGGGGAATGTGGTTAGCATGTTAAATCCGAAACAGAGTCTGGCTATGTTGATAGCAGTGTCTGTTCCTGGGAAACTGTTTAAAACATTGCCTTTTGTTTTTTCTTTGAAAACTGCAAATCCCGAATATCCCATTAGTGCACAGCATATTACTGAGATAATGATACTGATATGCGTTAACCTGGTAAATTTTGCCACACTTCTATTCCTCATGGAAAAGAAAATAAAACTAGTATTATGATGACAAACCAACGCAAAGGAAATGACAGAGAGACTTCTGAATATAGTAGCTTTCATGAAAAAATCAGATAACTTCAGAGAATGACCTTTCCAATCATAGGGCAGCATAGGTCCTCTAATTACCACTGTCAGTACAATTATAATCATACTTATAACGGCCAAGAAAGATGCCTTTGATAGTGCCTCTATGTTTCTCTTCATTGATAACGGAAAGGAAATGAAAGTAGTGACCATTACAATTATGACATTTCGCCTGAGCCAAAAATGTACATTACCATCGTTCTGGCTGAATATAGCTCTGAGTACGTGGGGTATCGTATCCCCAATAATTATGCAATAACCAATACATCCACCAAATGCAAATAACCCGTTTGTAAATAGAATCAGCAATTTCCCTTTTTTACCCATTACATGTTCGACCGTACCCTGGTATGTTCTCTTGCCAGCAAGAGTCAAGTTAATGACAATAAGTCTTAACGTCCAATCAACTATAAATCCGAGGGCTACGTATGATAATAGCCCGCCTAATATACCAGCATTTTTGATCGCGAACGGCTGAGTAATTATTCCGGCACCAAGAATAGAGTTTGCTAGATTCATAAAAGCCATTCTCATACTAGACTTTTTATCGTTTTCTCGAAGTACATCATTAACCAGAGTATCATCCATGTCAGGAGTAATGATATTCAAAGAGTTCTGCCCTTGGCTTCCGTCATCGGAGTCGTTATCAGTTGTGCCTGGAAAAGGAAAATTTGTCAATTCAAACTCCGTTCTAAGCTCTTTGTTTTCTAATTTAGAATACTCACCTAACTCAGACATTATCGGAACATGTATATCTGTTAGATTCTGGTCGAGATATTCTTTAATGGTTTAGTGTATGTTGCGCTTACTACTTTTTGGCGTTTTTGCCTATTTCACTATTTACATATCGTGAAAATGACATTTGGTTCTAGGTTCGGGTGACGTGAAGATAACGAAAAATGAGTAAAAATTATCTTCTAATTATACATTAGTATTAGCGTGAAAATGTACACATATACATATATATATATATATATATATACTTGAAGGTCTGAAGGAGTTTCAAATGCTTCTACTCCGTCTGCTTTCTTTTCGGGAGCAAGATTGTTGTGGTGAATCATCGATAAAAATAAATATACTGAGATTATAGTAAGCTCATTGATCCCTTAAACTTTCTTTTCGGTGTATGACTTATGAGGGTGAGAATGCGAAATGGCGTGGAAATGTGATCAAAGGTAATAAAACGTCATATCTATGCTACAACATTCCAAAATTTGTCCCAAAAAGTCTTTGGTTCATGATCTTCCCATACAATTGCCTCAATGTCTCTTCTATCGGAATCGATGTCGACATCTCCAATCTTCCAAATAAATCTGCATCTGAATATGCATTGAAATAAGATCCAAACAGCTAAGAACAGGAAAATAGAGATATAGGCGGCAGCAAAGCTAACACCATTGAATTTTGGTGCAAAAGCCGTGAAACCTTGAATAATGATAATGATCGTCATAAATGTGGCCGCATAATAAGCCAAGCCGGGCATTAATTTAGCTTTAAATGGTAACTCGTCACGAGAGATGCCACGGTATTTCAAAGCTTGCATAAATCTGATGTGCGAGATTGAGATAAATAACCATGCAAAAAAGCCTGCAACACCAGTGATATTTAATAGCCATTCGAAAACTTTGTCACCACCAGTAGATGTCTCCATGTAAGCCAAAGCGCCAAATGCAGCAGTAACGAAAACTGCAATGTATGGAACACCACCTTTGGTGGTCCTTGACAGGAATTTAGGAGCCAACTTGTTCTTTGATAGACCAAATAAAATACGGGAACCAACGTAAATATTTGAATTTGCGGCAGAAATAATGGTTGTTAAGATAACAGCGTTGAAGATATGTGGCAAAACCTTTGTACCAGAGTTCTCAATAGCAATAATAAAGGGAGAAGTAGAAACGTAGGAAGTAGATTGTGTTAGTTTAGGGTCATTGTATGGAACTAAAAGTCCAATGAATAATAGAGAGCCAATGTAGAAGGTTAAGATACGGAAAACAACTTTTTTGATGGCTCTTGGAACGGATTTTCTGGGGTTTGCAGCTTCACCAGCAGTGATACCAACTAGTTCAGTACCTTGAAATGTGAAGGCAGCGTTAATCAAAGAGGAAACCCAACCTAAGAACCTCCCTTCGTTTTTATCCTTAGATATTATACCTGGACCCCAGGCACCTGGGTTTCTCCAATAACGGAATCCAACTGGGCCGGTAACCCCAGCACCACAAACCATACAAAAACAGTATATTAGAAACCCGATAATGGCTAAAACTTTGATGGAAGCGACCCAGAACTCGAATTCACCGTAATATTTGACAGGGAACAAGTTCATTATTGTGATAATTACCCAAAAAATACTAATCCATGCCGCCAGTGGAACTTTGTACGTCCAAAATTGAATGACTTGGCCAACTACACTAAGTTCCAGGGCAAAAGTGATTGCCCAAGAAAACCAATACATGTAACCATTGGCCGCACCAAATGCTGGAGAAAGGAATCTTTGTGAGAAAACTGTGAAAGAGGATGTAACAGGGATGAATGTAGCCATTTCACCCAAGGACTGCGTGACAGAATATGCCAAAGAACCCATAAATAAATATGATATAAGAGCGCCCACTGGGCCGGCGTTGGTCAGAGGTGTGGATAAACCAATGAAAAGACCTGTACCAATAGTACCACCAAGGGCAATCATACCAATATGTCTTTGCTTAAGCTCTCTCTTCACTTCAGCGTTCTGTACTTCTCCTTCATCTTCATCACCTATGCCATCCTCCATAGAGAACGTATCCTCGCCATTTACTCTCGTCGGGAAAGAGCGCAATGGATACAATTCTTTACTTTTCTCATCTTTCAATGGTATTGACCCACGTCTGTGGTGTGTTTGTGAAGCTTCAACGTCGTGAAAGAGGGTTGTGACCGGCTCATTGTACATATGCTTCTCCTCTATGTCGGCGTCTTCTTTTGAATTTGTCATTGCTATGCCTTTTTTTTTTTTTGTTTTTACAGGAGTTAAGAAGTCTGAAGAACTCTGAAATAAACTTTCGATTGACGACAGATTAAAAACTGGATCCAACTATAAGTATAATAGTAACTTATATATTTCTGTTCCAGATATATACGTAAAAAAAAGAAAAGGATAATTGATGTTTTTGCAAAAAGGGATTCCCTGATTCGGTTTACTCTGTTCGCAACCACTCTTCTTTCTGCTAATTTGTGCTTTATCTCGTATCATTCTCTTATCTACTTATCTTAACCTTATCGTCTTCCTCGAAATTTTCATTGATAGAGACAACTGCAAAAAAAGAAATTCAAAAAAGCCGTATGACTCACCCGGAAACCACACAGAAACCCTAGATTTCTATAGGGCAAATTTCAGGGTTATACTAAAAGATATATTATTGACCTTGGTTATTCTTCAAGTTCGCCCTATTGAAAATTCGGACACTTTAGGGTTTGGAATCTGTTAAAGATATAAGTAAATATGATGATAAAGAAATAGGTTTAATTTATACGCACTTGCCAGTAAGTGATTGATATTGCAGAAGTAACATGAATACGGTTCTGTGGCCTTTGCTGTTTGCCGTTATTTTATTTCTTTTTTTTGTTTTTTTTCTTTTTTTCAGCACTATCAAGGCTAATAAGGGACAAGAGTTCTTACTCAGTGTGAACGTGTTCTAAATAAGTTCTTGTTCTAATTAATTGTAACTATTTTTATGCATTTCTTGTAAGAGGAACTGGAGTAATCGTATCTCGGAAATACATAGAGGTGCGTATTCATAATGGGCCCTCTATCACTTGTTGCCTGTATCTCCGAATAGGACTGATAAGTGATAAAAAAAAAGAAAACTGGGTTAGCTTGAAGCGACTTTCTTTCTCTACTAAAGGGAATGGTCAGATCATCAGGCCAACGGCAAATGCTAAGCTATTTCCAAGGGTTTGTGCCCATACACACAATATTTTACTCCGTGTTCCATCCTACAGAAGGTTCTAAGATTAAATACGAGTTTCCGCCAAATAATTTGAAAAATCATGGTATTAATTTCAACACATTTAAAAACTACATCATACCGAAGCCTATATTATGCCACAAGTTGATCACTTTTAAGTATGGTACATATAGGATTGTATGTTATCCTGTGACAATCAATTCTCCAATATATGCTAGGAATTTTTTTAGTTTTAATTTTGTATTTGTATTCCCATATGATTGTGAGACGTCTCCCTACGAACCAGCTATTACTAGGCTGGGCAAAATGTTCAAAGTTCTTGAAGAACAAAATCAATTGCTATCCAAATCGGAAAGAGATCCAGTTTTCTTCGATTTGAAGGTGTTGGAAAACTCCACAACAACACCCTCCACTGCAGGTCCTTCATCCACGCCAAATCCTAGTAGTAACACCACACCAACTCATCCTACATCCGAAAAGGATACAAAGGATATGAGAAGCAGCAGATACAGTGACCTTATCAAGGATTTGGGCCTTCCGCAATCCGCATTTTCCATACAAGATTTATTGATGAGAATTTTCCAAGACCTGAATAACTATTCCGAATGCCTCATACCAATTGATGAGGGAAATGCAGTAGACATAAAGATTTTTCCGCTGTTGAGACCACCGACAACTTGTGTCTCATTAGAAGATGTGCCCCTGTCGTCTGTAAATTTGAAGAAGATTATTGATGTCAACTGGGATCCAACCATGATGAGTATAGTCCCTTACATTGATGGCTTAAACAGCATTGCCAAAATTTCTAAACTAAGCAACAGTGATCCTGGCCTAGTGATAGAGTGCATACGTCACTTAATATACTATAAGTGTGTTACATTATCAGATATTTTCCAATTTTCTAACATATACGCTCCTTCTTCATTAATTAGGAATTTTTTGACTGATCCACTAATGGCTAGTGACTGTCAATCTTATGTTACGTTCCCAGAAGTGTCTAAAATATCGAACTTGCCCTTAAACAAAAGTCTGGGTTCAGGTGACCAAGACTCACCATCATTTTCTGTACGAAGAAAATCCAAATCATCTAGCATACCGTCAAACCCGGATTCTAGAACTACATCTTTTAGTTCTACCAGTAGAGTTTCTCAAAACTCCTCCTTAAATTCCTCTTTTTCATCAATTTATAAAGACTGGAGGCAATCACAAACCTCCTGCTCGAGTTCAAATATTCATGTCATCAACAATCGTAACCGATTCCTACCAACAAGATCATGCCTATTTGACCTTTATAGGTCACTTTCACAAGGTCAAACGCTGAAAACATGGTATGAGTCGAAATATATGATTTTAAAAGAAAATAACATTGATATAAGAAGGTTCATAACGTTTGGCCTGGAAAAACGTATCATTTACAGGTGCTACTCTTTTCCTGTAATGATAAATGCAGGTTCACGTGAACCAAAAGAAATGACACCAATAATAACAAAAGATTTAGTGAATAATGATAAGTTACTTGAAAAAAGAAATCACAATCATTTGCTTTCAGCCACAGGGTCTAGAAATACGGCACAATCCGGCAACTTGAAACCAGAAAGACCATCAAAGGTTTCATTTGAAATGCAAAGGGTAAGTTCGTTGGCAACAGGCAAAAGTACTATGCCGAAACTCAGCGACGAAGAAGAAGGTATTCTTGAAGAGTCTATTAGGAATGCCGAAACATTTGATAAAATTTGCGTTTTACTGAGCAAGCCTAAATTAGAAGTCGAAAGCTACCTAAACGAATTAGGAGAATTTAAGGTAATTAATAGCTGAGTTAAAATTAGAGAAATTCATTGTCCATCAAAATGTTTTTTTTTTTTTTTAATATTACAACTTATTTCCGTAAATAAAGATAGTACACACGAATCCAAACGTTTATATAGTTAGCTCTGTGAAAATTTGATTTAGGTTCATCTCTTGGTGTGTTTGGTAGAGGTGGTTTCACACCCTTCTCTTCTGTCTTGCCTTCTAATGAATAACTGAGTATTCTTTACATACTTTGTTTTTATTAACCACTAGTTTGAATATATATTCGACTGAAAGGCAATATCAACTATTCAATCTTTAACATTTTTCTCGAGCCCTCATTGTCCACATTTTCACTGGATTTGTTTTCATCTTCAATTGCATGCTTTTTGGGCGATATTACACTTTGCACTGAATTGCTATTTATGTTTGATAACCTTAACGGCATTTTCTTACTTAGATTTGGTATTTCCTTCAATATGTTCTCGATCATTTCGTCTTTGGTAGCGTTTTCCTTGTTACCATAGTTTTTCATTATGTTTTCAATCGTATTATAGATATCATCCACATTAGTTATATGAGAGTGTGTTGATGTTATCGAATTTTTAATGTTATCTTTCAACATGTTATGCTTGTTAATAAGCTGCTCAAATTGATCATTAAATTTGGTATTGTTCTTCAAAAGGGATATAGCGTTCTCCGATTCTTCCACTTGTCCTTTCATGACTGAAATAGACTCATTCATCGAATTTGATGATGTATCAACAGTACTCTTGATTTGCGATAGCGTCGCTGCCATGCTATTATAGAATTCGTTATTCATGGAGTCACAATCATTTATCAGATCAAATGAATTTTCCCATTTAACGCGCTTGGGTTCAAACAGATCCATTTCTTGATCAATAACCGCGCTGGTTGCAGTTGTCAGATTCTGCATTATTAGTTTTTTATTTTCGTCAAGGTGGTCATTTAGGACCTTTTTAAAGTTCTCAACAAACTCGTTTGTTCTCTTCTCAATATTTTCATAAGTAGAATCCACATGACGATTCAGTAATTCTTGATGGTTATTCTTGAAAAAATGGTTTTTTAAGTACTGTTTCATGTTGTTATTTTCTTCGCTAATATCAGAAAGATTCTCGGCTATATTTTTATAAAATTTTTGGAAATCTACTCTTATTATGTCGATTTTCTCAATAACAACATTGAAGAATTTAGGAGATTCGTTTAAAATTTTCTTCACACAGTCTTTGTACATTAGTTCAGCTTTTTCTTGCATGGTTCTCATAAGAGTCAGTACTTCATTTTTGATCATATCAAGATTTGGTTGGATATTAGTCTCTTGAAGAATACTTTCCTGTTGCATAGTGTTTAATTGTAAAAACAGTGTAGATTTCAATTTTTTAATTTCTTTAGTAATATGCATTTCAAACTTTTGATTAAGGTCAAGTTCTCTTTTTTTGTAATCATGTAGGGCCATTTGCATTACCTCAGTCAACTTCTGTAGTTTGTTATTAAAATCGGATATTTCAATTTCAGTTTTATGCTGTTTATCTAGTTGTGCCCTTAAATGATCTATGGTAGTTTTCAATGATTCTATTTGGCAATTTTGAGATTGAATAGTTTCTTTTGACTTCAATTTATCTTTTACTAGCAATGCATTTTTCGATGTCAAACTTTCAATTTCTCTTTTACATTCTTGAACTTCATTTTTATAACTTTCTAAATCACTGTTCAAATTTTTGTAGTGATCTTGGCTCATATATATTCCTTCTTTGGACTTTGTAGAGAGTAAATCGGATTTAATCTTTGCTAATTCCATAGTTATATTTTTAACCAAAATATCCTTCATTATAAATGAACCCAGTTGCGGCTTGTTCTTAATGTTTTTAGCCTTCGAAGCATACTCTAATGTACTGCAGGTTTCTTCAGAAGTTACCTTTGCAGGCGATATAGTAGCAATTAGTGCGGTTTTCGTATTACCACCCAGGGAATCTTGAAGCAGGCGGGTCAATTTCGATTCACGGAAAGGTATATGGCCGCTTTTATCTACGAGTGCGTTTATGACCCTGCCCAGCGTCAATAGACTTTGGTTGATTGAACCAGCTTCTTTGGCACGTTGATTTAATGCTCCGGATCTGTTGATGTTTTCTGAACCAGCTAAATCCACAAGATTCATTTTGGAAATTCTAAATAGTTCATCCTGATGCTTCTTATACAAAGTGATTGTAAAAATGGTATGAGATCTACTGGAAAAATCGTTCATTTTAGTGGACGCTACTTGCCTATGCTTTAAGCCTTTTTGTAATAGGTTTAGCCCCTCCATAGCATTTGTTATGTGAAATTCTTGCAAATTCTGGATGTATATACCATTAGTTTGGTCATTTGGAGCCATCGAACTTCTTTGACCGTTATTTGTGTTGGTGTTACTAGAAGCATTATTAGTGGTAGAGCCAGAGTTAGAGGAAGAGTTGTTCCTGGAATTCACTGCCTGTTGTTGTTGATACTGTTGCTTGATGGTATTCGGCAGTGATTTTGTCCTTAACCTTTTTCTTAATAGAGCAGCTTTAGGTGTTAGATCATTTAATGACCTCGGAGAACTGTTCCTAGAATTACTCCTGGAACTACTAGCACTGTTGCTAGTGGTATTATTTGCTGTGCTTGAATCAAAAATCCTCAATTTTTTCATAAATTGGCCGTCAAAGCCAGTATTACTAGAGCCGTTGCTATTGCTGTCCAAGAGGTCCTTCAATTCTTCGTTGTAGAGTTCAATGAACGAACATTTTACTACGTAATCGTTCTGTTGTAGTTCCAATGTGTCAAACAACTTCAAAAGAACCCTCGGTATAATTCCTGCTGCATCGCTCAATTCACCATTATATAACTTTTCGTCGCCCGTCATTGTATATGTTTTACCTGTTGACGTCATACCATATACCAGTACGGTGCAATTGTAACCTTTAATGAAATCCTGGAATAATGGGCCCGCCACTTCATCAAAAATTAGATCCTGGGAAGCGCCGGGACCGAAGACTTTGTCCACTGTGTATCTCTTGGCATTCATTTGAGCAGTTATACCGGTATCTCCCGTCGTGTTAATGGAAATTTCTTTAGAACCTGTAATATCTGGAACATTTACCACAACGGAGCTTTTCATACTAATTTCCCTTTCATTCCTTCCTCTGCATCGCACAGCTACAGTGATGTTCAGTTCCTCATTAGGAACAGTGTGACATCCAACCTGAGAGTTGCCATTTTTACTGATGCTGTTGGAGCTTCTATCTTGACCCGTATTTTGGTTTTCCGCTGGCATCAAACAAATTCTTTCTTGTTGTATTTTTTGCGCTTTTATATACTTTTTATTACTTTTTCCTTTGAATTGCTTGCTTCTGTATCTATACTCAACGTTACTTTCTGGCCATACCATAAGTTCTACACCCGCTGTTGAGAAGCGGGTCACAAAGGAAGTCTTTAGATGATGTTATTGTTGCGGCCTTGTTTGTTTGTTTTGTTTATTTCGCGTACCTAATACATCGTCACCACACACGAAAACGAAAACATTTGATCAGATAAGTGATCTGCAAATAAGATATAATAAAAGTAACAGTTATTTATTTAATTAAAAACGCAAATATGTAGTAATACGTGGGACATATAAATTTCATGAATTAAAAAAAAAAAATGAAATTCAGATTGAAAATAATGGGGATATAAAAAAAGTGGACAAACGATAGTGAAGAGGGACTCCGACTTGTAACCTCGAGACGCCTAAGGAAAGAAAAAGAAAAAAAAAAGCAGCTGAAATTTTTCTAAATGAAGAATTAAATAATATTCAATTTATCAAGAATATCTCTCACTTGATCAAAGATTAAATCGGTCTTTGATCCAATGAATTCATCCATGTTCAATTCTTGCTTGAAACCAGATGAATGGGACTTTTTGGTATCATTCCAGAAAGCGGACAAATCTTGACCACCACCGTTGTAGATTAAAACATTTGGAGTGTCTTCAGGGATATCGAACAAAATGTCCTTTGTACTGTAATGAATTAGCTTCTTTTTCAATTGCTGAGGAGTCAAAGAATCCTGGCCCAATTCGAAAAATTCACTATCAGAACCTGGTTGCAAAGACAAAAAGTAGGTCAACAAACCAGCAACGTGAGGGGAAGCCATTGAGGTACCCGATAAAGTGGCGGTGGCGTCATCACTTCCAATGTAGGTGGACAAAATGTTTAAACCTGGGGCGAAAACGTCGACACACTTACCCCAGTTGGAAAAGTAGGCTCTGTCATCGCTCAACGTGGAAGCTCCGACGGTGATGGCCTTGTCAGCAGAAGCTGGGGAGGTATTACAAGCGTCTTGGTTTTCGTTACCAGCAGCCACGGCAAAGTGAATACCGACTTCAACGGCTGCATTAACAGCCAAGTCCAAAGCTGGGGACTTGCCACCACCAAGCGACATATTGGCTGTGGAACCTTTGAACCCCTTTTTCTTTTCTTGGGCTTCTTTTTGGTGCGCCTTTGCGGCATATTCGACACCTTTGACGACATCAGACATGGTACCAGACCCGTTTGATCTCAAGACTTTCACCGCAACAACGTTGGCATTTTTAGCGACACCGTAGTGTTTGGAAGCGATAGTACCGGCACAGTGGGTACCGTGGCCGTTACCGTCGAGATCTTCGTCGTTAAGTGGGATGGTTTTCCCCCAAATGGCTCTCTTTTCGAAGTCCTTGTGGTTGATGTTGACACCCGTGTCAATAACATAGGACGTGACACCGCGACCGGCATCATCATCGTAGAGATACTTGTTGAAGGACCCCAGGTTGAGGCGCTCTCTGTGGGAAATACGGGCCAACCCCCATGGGGCGCTATTTTGAGTGTCAAATTCTGTAGCCTCGACAATAGAGTCTCTCTCAACAAAGTCTACTAATGGGTTTTGACGTATCAAGTCGACAATCTCTTGGGTGAAGTAACCGATGTAACCGGAGAAAAGATTATCGATGTTGAATGAGTCCTGGATACCGCCAGCCTCAGAGGTGGACAAGGAGGTGTCTTTAGTAGAAATGAAGAAAGCGTCTTCGGCAGATAAGTTCTCTACGGATTGAAGTTGTGCCTGCTGGACGTTTTCCTTGTGGAAATCGATCTCTTCTTGAGGGGCACCTCTCTTGAAGACTATAATGTAGCGGTTGGGGATGATCTTGGAGATCGCGTCTGGGTTGAATTGTGCAGTGGACACGAGAGGAGCCAGCCTGTTGTGGTGCCTCCCTTTCTCCAACGTCTTTTCGTGGTGCTTCTTGCCCTTGACTTTCTTACCTTTCATCTTCTTCTCCTCCACCTTATTTTCGTGGCAGCCACCCTTATGGTGAGGCTTCTTCTTCTTATCATCATTATCATCATCATTGGAACTTTCATGCTTAGGCTTCATGCCCTTTCCTCCCTCGTGGGCGCTCCCATGAGAGCCACTTGCACGTTTACCGTTGAATTCCGGAGACTCCTTGTCTTGGCCCTTGCGGCCCTTCTTATGGAACTTTCCATGTTCTTTATCTTCAGAGTCAGATGGCTCCTCATCATCGTCCTTAGTGAATTCCACTTTTCTGGGTCTCTCGTGGTGATCTTCCTTGTTAATCAGTTCGTGGTGGTCGGCGGCATTTTCAAGATTTGGGATGACCAAAGCAGCAGAGATGCTCCCTAGGGCACCGAGTGTAAATAGAGTATTTTCTAACTTCATCTTTGCTTGTTAGAATTAGGTTTAGTTTGTTTTTTTATTGGCGATGAAGCTAATTGGACTCTTAAGTTTGTATGGGAAGAACTCCAATATAACGGGACGTAACATTGGCCCCCTTTTATATTCATCGCGCTCTTTATCGCGGGTGTGTTTGCCCCCGCCACTCCCGCAGTCCTGGCGTGATAAGCCACTGCAGTGGCATTACTGAGCCCAAATTTTGCTTTTTCAACAAGTCACCTAAATTTCCAAAGCCGAAAGCCCTGCTACTCTGCTAACCCGGAGCGTTTAAAGTCCACGGACATTTCCCAGCCCTCGTTTTTTCTCCTCCCGGGACCCCGGGCATAAGTGCATAGTAGGCACAGACCTGATCTGTCGGGTGCAGTTTAAAAAAGTCTTGGCAAAATTTTTTATTTATCACACTACTGTGCTATATAGAGTATATGTAATTTTTAACTATTGGTATATGTGTCCGTGACCTCGTAGTTAGTGGCTGATTTGTCGGGTGCAATGCAGTGTTCAAAAAGCCTCTTAAAAGGCGAGCAGACGTATTCGGCTCCTTTGAATTGGCACTCCCATTGCACAAGCTCTTTCAGCCGGCAGTTGGTTTGTGAGTCAAGCGTTGCTAACGGTGCGAGCGCTTGGTCCCTAGTGCGGATGGTGGTTGGAGGCGCCATGAGGGTTGATTGTCTTATCTGCGATAGATGAGTCTTTCTTTCCTTCTCTTTTCCCCTTTTCTCCCCCCCTGTTTCTCGTCCATCTCTATCTGTCTATCTGTCTTATCTACTGTTAGTTTTTTTTTCGCTTTCACGATACCGCATTACGTACTGCGCTGCGGAAGTGTGGATGAGTGGCATATACACTCTTCTGCAGAGGATTTTCGTACACAACGGTGTGTGTGTGCTGTGAAGCTGTCTGCTTCCTTACTTGGCTGTTTGCTTGCTTGTGCGTCATGGTCACTTTTGTTAGAAGTGAGCCGCATAAAATGGCATGTCGGCACAGCCTACAGTTAAAAATTAAGCATATCTGACTGTTTATCTGTTTATCTGTTTATACACGGTGAACTGTCACGAGAACCCTTACTTGCACGATTAGCAGATTGTTCAGAGAGCCTCGCTCGTTGAAGTTCTTCTATATGCCAGCGTGTTTCATGTAGCAGGAAACGTTGCTCTATTTATATCTTTTCTGACATTTTGCGTCGTCGGGAAAAAAAAGATTAAGTAAGAACAAAAAACCGTTAATGGTTTCAGCAATCGAGACAAGTACAAGGACCAAGGCAAAGGTCAGCAGTAAGCTTAGAGACGATGAAGGTTGATTACGAGCAATTGTGCAAACTCTACGATGACACGTGCCGCACAAAGAATGTGCAGTTCAGTTACGGTACGGCCGGATTCAGAACGCTGGCCAAGAATTTGGATACGGTGATGTTCAGTACTGGTATACTGGCGGTTCTCAGGTCGCTGAAGCTTCAGGGTCAGTATGTGGGGGTGATGATCACGGCGTCGCACAACCCATACCAGGACAACGGGGTCAAGATCGTGGAACCAGACGGATCGATGCTTTTGGCCACATGGGAGCCATATGCCATGCAGTTGGCCAATGCGGCCTCTTTTGCCACTAATTTTGAAGAATTTCGTGTTGAGTTGGCCAAGCTGATTGAACACGAAAAGATTGATTTGAATACAACCGTCGTGCCTCACATCGTGGTTGGGAGAGACTCTAGGGAAAGTAGTCCATACTTGCTGCGCTGCTTGACTTCCTCCATGGCCAGCGTCTTCCACGCGCAAGTTTTGGACCTAGGCTGTGTCACTACGCCTCAATTGCATTACATTACTGATTTGTCCAACAGGCGGAAACTGGAAGGAGACACAGCGCCAGTTGCCACAGAACAGGACTACTATTCGTTCTTTATAGGAGCCTTCAACGAGCTCTTCGCCACGTATCAGCTGGAGAAGAGGCTGTCTGTCCCAAAATTGTTCATAGACACAGCCAATGGTATCGGTGGTCCACAGTTGAAAAAACTACTGGCCTCCGAAGATTGGGACGTGCCAGCGGAGCAAGTTGAGGTAATCAACGACAGGTCCGATGTTCCAGAACTGTTGAATTTTGAATGCGGTGCGGATTATGTGAAGACTAACCAGAGATTACCCAAGGGTCTTTCTCCATCCTCGTTTGATTCGCTATATTGCTCCTTTGATGGTGACGCAGACAGGGTTGTGTTCTACTATGTCGACTCAGGATCAAAATTTCATTTGTTGGATGGTGACAAAATTTCCACTTTGTTTGCAAAGTTCTTGTCTAAACAACTAGAATTGGCACACCTAGAACATTCTTTGAAGATTGGTGTTGTGCAAACTGCCTATGCAAACGGCAGTTCCACCGCTTACATAAAAAATACGTTGCACTGTCCCGTGTCTTGCACTAAGACAGGTGTTAAACACTTGCATCATGAAGCTGCCACTCAGTACGATATTGGCATTTATTTCGAAGCAAATGGACATGGTACGATTATATTCAGCGAAAAATTTCATCGAACTATCAAATCTGAATTATCCAAGTCCAAGTTAAATGGTGATACGTTAGCTTTGAGAACTTTGAAGTGTTTCTCTGAATTGATTAATCAGACCGTGGGAGATGCTATTTCAGACATGCTTGCTGTCCTTGCTACTTTGGCGATTTTGAAAATGTCGCCAATGGATTGGGATGAAGAGTATACTGATTTGCCCAACAAGCTGGTTAAGTGCATCGTTCCTGATAGGTCAATTTTCCAAACCACGGACCAGGAAAGAAAATTGCTCAATCCAGTGGGGTTGCAAGACAAGATAGATCTTGTGGTAGCCAAGTATCCCATGGGAAGAAGCTTTGTCAGAGCCAGTGGTACGGAGGATGCGGTGAGGGTTTATGCGGAATGTAAGGACTCCTCTAAGTTAGGTCAATTTTGTGACGAAGTGGTGGAGCACGTTAAGGCATCTGCTTGAAAGCATTATTCGATGTATAGTATAGCTATTTAGATATACAGAGAGATAAATGAAAGAGAAAAAATATTGGTATCAATCAACGTTTGTTACAGGCTTAGACTTTGGTTTGGTAATTGAAATTCATGGTAGTGGAAATAAACAAAATTTTCCTCTTCAATTTTTTTCGTCGTTTCGCTCTGCAATCGAAAATCAAATAATCTTCATAAAAGAAATCACTTTCAATAAATGAACTTCTCACTACCATAATGGATGATGTGGCCGATTCGAAAGCAATACGGTTGATTAACACGGAAACCCCGAGTGATAAGTCACCAAAAAAAATTCTCTTTACGATGAATGTTCCGAATTTGTTCTCCTCTTTACAGTTTTCGTTGGAAAGGTATTTATATGTAATTTCCTTCAGAATTCTCTTGTTTTCTATGTTGGCATTGTCGAGATGAACCTGTTTCAGTATGGCATTGGGAAAAAGTGTAGCTTGTAACTTTAAAACTTGATCATGCAGTGTTGCAGCTAAATTATCCAGAGTAAAAATTTCCTCTTTGGAGTAAATGCCTAGCAAGTTTTTCAGCTGACTACTCCAACCTCGCCTGGCCCTGTGCTTTCTACTTACACAATCTTTGTGATTTGGTGGTAAGGTTTTTGGAAAATGAGGAAGAGTATCTAGTTGTTGGGTAATGTTTCTTTCCAAGAATGATATTTTTTTCATTATGACGTCAATTTCTTTAGAATAAGCCGAGAACTGTACAGTTTTAAAACCCTTTCTGTTGTCATTCCTCTGAATCCCATCATTTGCCATTTAATTTTCAATTTAGTTACTAGTCAATTTTCTTTTTCGCCTTTTGTATTCCATAATATGAATATAAGCTTGGGCTTGCCGATTTTCTCCGCTTAATATTAAGCCTACGCATGATGTAGGTTACATTTTGAAGGGTTTCTTTTAACTTCCTTACTTATTTATATATGTATGAACCTACACAAGGCATTTTACCCTTATTTCTTCCCGCAACATTTGATAAAAAGTGGAAGACGTTTGTGATTGTTATTATCGCCCCAATTTTCTCCTTTTTTTCTTTTCCTTCAACGTCAATCAATTGCACATTCAGCCGATTGGCTTTCTTAGCGCAGGATAGGGTGTCGGGGATACCTGTGGGAAGTTAGTGACACTTTTTTTTCCACTCTCTTCATGGAATCCCCGGACGGCAGCCGCCCGTCCCAATTTTGGCAAAATTGACATCCTAACTGCACGAATTCTCATCGCGTATCAGAACTCTTGAGCCTTCAGTTTTACTACTCAATGCTCTGATTTATCTATATATACATAAATGAAAATAATACGTGCGCATTTATAAGACAAAAAGTTAGAATTCTGACCACGATTGCATGCTGTAGATAATTGTCGTGTTCATTCTCTCTTTAACGGCGCCTCAAGAAGAATATAAAATAATTGCTCTTGCAGTCTCAATGAGTCGGTATGTTCAAAGTGGTGCCCAACATTTACTAATATTGGACTGCGGTACAAAATCGGCGGCTAAACTGTCTACCGATAAAATACTCTTGATTTATAAGAATGAAAAAGAAAACAAAAAGGGATGACCCCTGAAAAAGTTTGTTTTCTTTACCCTTTTTTATGTTAAATTTTACATTTATTACCGTTTACGTCAATCGCAATATACAGGTGGGGCATTGTTATTTGATTTCATAATCTGGTGAGAACGTTATCACGCGGATTATTTAGTTTTTTTAAACCATGTGCGAAGAAATTCTCATATATTGTAGGCATTTCTGACTCAAACTTCTGCTGCTTAAAATAGCTGTTTTCACCTTTTTTTTCCTCTTGTTCTATTTGACATGCTCCCTTTCTTCCTCGGTCCTTTCAACCATTTCCATGCTCCTGTAGGCTCAGGAGCAGAGCGAGGAAAAAACTTCCCTACAGAAAGCTTTCATGTTTTTAACCGGTTTCCTTTCAGCTTTTTCTTTTGGAGTAATCTAGAAAGATTAGGTCATTTGTTCAGTCTATTTGATACTTGATGAGTAGCTCGTCTGTTCTGTTCAAAATAACAATTTGTGAGGTGTACGGATGTTTTCACTGGCATTCGTCGACATGACAAAGACAAACCTTGAAAATAATAATGGAGAATAACTAGAAAGACGTTACTATGCCTCTAATACTTCTGCCTCTCTTATCTCTCCTATCAATTGTGGTTAGCCTAGTAGTCACCAAATAGCAAATTACCAATCAACTATGGAAAACCAAGAGAAACCGCTTTCTGTAGACGAGGAGTACGATTTATGGAAATCCAATGTTCCATTAATGTATGACTTTGTTAGCGAGACACGTTTAACATGGCCATCTTTAACCGTCCAATGGCTCCCTACTCCTGTTCAAGAATTAGATGGTGGCTTTATTAAACAAGAATTAATCATCGGTACGCACACTTCTGGTGAAGAAGAAAACTATTTGAAATTCGCAGAAATTAATCTACCAAAGGAAATTCTTAGTAATGAAGACCCACAAGAAGAAGCAGGAGAGGAGTATCAGTCCTCTCTACCTGCTCCTAGGTCAAATATAAGGATTACCGCTAAATATGAGCACGAAGAAGAAATCACTAGAGCCCGATATATGCCTCAAGACCCTAATATTGTCGCCACAATAAATGGGCAAGGCACAGTTTTCCTCTATTCTCGCTCAGAAGGTCTTCAGTCAACACTAAAATTTCATAAGGATAACGGTTATGCTTTATCATTTAGCACTTTGGTCAAAGGGCGATTGCTTTCCGGCTCAGATGATCATACAGTCGCTCTCTGGGAAGTGGGGAGTGGCGGTGACCCTACAAAACCAGTACGAACTTGGAATGATTTACATTCTGATATTATTAATGATAATAAATGGCACAACTTCAATAAAGATCTATTCGGCACTGTTTCAGAAGATTCTCTCTTAAAAATAAATGACGTCAGGGCAAACAATACTACGATCGATACTGTGAAATGCCCGCAACCTTTCAACACATTAGCATTTAGTCATCATTCCTCAAACCTCCTTGCGGCCGCAGGTATGGACTCGTATGTTTATCTATATGATCTAAGAAACATGAAGGAACCATTACACCATATGTCGGGTCATGAAGATGCAGTGAACAATTTGGAATTTTCAACCCATGTTGACGGTGTAGTTGTATCCAGCGGGTCAGACAATAGATTGATGATGTGGGATTTGAAACAAATTGGAGCAGAACAAACACCTGATGACGCGGAAGACGGCGTTCCTGAATTGATCATGGTCCACGCAGGTCACAGAAGTTCAGTGAATGATTTTGATTTGAACCCTCAAATACCTTGGTTGGTAGCAAGTGCTGAAGAAGAAAATATTTTACAAGTTTGGAAGTGTTCCCATAGTCTACCCATCGTGGGAGGTCCACCAAAGGTGAACAAGGATATAATAAGCTAATATATAGTTTTTTTATTGTTTCTTTGGCGAAAAGGCGTAATTAAACAAAGATCAACATACATAATCCGATTTTGAGGAGTGATAAAATATACTTAGATTATTCCTTATCCATTACAGTTTGCTTTTTTGAAGATAGCCAATTGATGAAATCAATAAAAATGTTAGGTCCACATTTTCCTTTTTGCATCCACTCTTTGGTAGTTGCAGTATACAAGTCAATCAATTCGTCAAGCTTGTCGTTACCACCGATTTCAACGTATAACTTACTCAAAAACAGTGAGCTGGTTGAGCACATTGAATAAAACACTGCAGCATGCTGACCTGGCTTAGAAGTCAGCATCAGCTTGTGTGTTTTTTTCAACAAATCCATAAGCTCGATGTCTTTGTTCATGTCTTTGAATGCAGTTACTTTTATCTTGAATATTTTACCCTTCAACAATTTAGAAATTTTGTCGGCAAGTGGCCTATCAAGAGTTTCATTGACACATTTCAGCATTGGGATAATAAAATAAACGAGCTTGCTTAATGAGCCTCCTAAATTGTTGGAATGTTCACTTTTATTAGCAAGAGTCAATTTTTCACAATATTTGACGTAAACGGCTAACATGTCGACAACTCTATGCTTGAACGAGATAACGTTTTCCCTAGATTGTTTTACCTCAAATTTCCTCTGGTTTCCAGTAGATATGCTTGATAATGCTTCCTTACGACGTTTGAAAATTTCGGATAACTGATCATCTAATTCCATCATTTTTTCATCATCCATAGACTCCTCATCTTCATCGTCTCCACCGTCGTCAGAAAGCCCTTCGAGTTGGTCTAAGTCAACTTCCCCTTTATCATTAACTATGTTATCGGGTAAATTTAACGCCTTCACTAAGGCGCTAGTGGCCTCTTTATCAATATTCAAAATATCTTCATTTGCCTCGTCTTCTTCATCTTTTTCATCAGCATCATCGCTATCACTCTCACTTTCACTTTCACTTTCACTACCAGTTTTCGATTCGTCTTCACTGGCATCATTTTCTTCCTTAATTTCTTCAAATTCTTCTTCTCCTTCGAATAGCTGGGCAAAACCTTGCTTGTTTTCTCTCGCTTTTAAAATATCTAATAAAATTTGCAATTCTTCCAAACCAACTTCTTCAATAAACTGCTGCCAGATTATTAAACTCAATTTCCTGAGTAAGGCCTTCTTTTGGGCTAAAAGTGATAGTAAGATTTCAGTGATGCCTACCATTGAGTTATTCTCGTGTTTGGAAAATTCGCAAAGTTCTTCGATCACAGAAATAGAATCGGTGTCACCTGCATATAATTGTACTAAGCACATAGATAACAACGTGCTTAGACCCCAAGATTGAGCAGTTCTTGATCTGCAAACTTTACTCAAGCAAGATATAGCTTCGTTTTTTATATTTTCTAAATTTTCGTCCAGTGGATTGATTAAATCTCCTACATGAGAATTTTCAATGTCCAGTATTAACTTTAATGTCAGATATTGCCATGAGTTTATTTCAGGATCTTTGCAACGTATTTCTTTGTTTATTGTCAACTCTCCCAGGATGGAATAAAGTCTTTCCTTGGCTAATTCGTGTAGCTGTTCTAACTTCAGATCATCTGATGTATGTTTGAAGAAAGCCATATATACGATGGGTCTCAACACGGGCTTCATTATGTCCATGTCATTGATTTCGACTTTGTGTGCACGAACTATATGAAGGATGGAATCAAGAGCAAAAAGGGTATGAGATAAAACTCCCTTTTTATCTTGTAACTGTAGAAAAAACACATCGAGTAATTGGGCAAGAACAGTAGAAGGTAATTCTTTAATTGCAATAAGTTTGGAAACGGTGCCAGATTTTGTTAACTTATCAAAGTTTATGGAACCGTGAGGACCAAATAACATTGCATTTAAACAAGGTACTAGTCTGTTTGCAG
This sequence comes from Saccharomyces cerevisiae S288C, assembly GCF_000146045.2. Lineage (NCBI taxonomy): Eukaryota > Fungi > Ascomycota > Saccharomycetes > Saccharomycetales > Saccharomycetaceae > Saccharomyces > Saccharomyces cerevisiae. Next base: position 50,309 of record NC_001137.3, read on the forward strand.
AATCTTCTTCACAAGCCTTCACTATGGAGTCTAAAGTTAACTGGGAAATCTTATTTAAAACTCTTTGTGAATCTATTGATTGGTTGATCAATGTTCTCATAACGTTTTGGCTGAAGCAAAACCCGATGTACGAGCCAGGAACTGCCTTGAAAGCCGCGTCGATTATTAGAAAGCCTAAATATTTTCTTTCACTAGAAGCTTTCTCATTGAAAAATGATTCGTCCACGGCCATTTTCCAAAACTCTGGAAATTGAATTGAATTCTGAACCTTTTTATTGTTGGTTTTCTTCCTTTTCTTCGAAATATGACTAGTGTTCTCTAATTTTCCATTACCAAACAACGGTAGCAGAACACTCCAAACAAAATGCAGCCTAGGGTTCCAATTCGTGTTTTTTTGTTTTTTCGTCTCTTTTAAACCTCCATTGGCATCCGGAATTACAGAAGAGTTTCTCAATACTTTTGTTAAAAGGGGCAGATTTCCTCTTGCCAGAGGGTCGTTATCCTTCCAACCTGGATTTTTCAAATCCAACACCGAGGGAATTAGACTTTCATCACCTTCATATTTCAGCAACAAATAAGTTGACAGTCCCTCATTTGTCAGAGTCAGGTCATATTTATCATATATCAGAAGAATTTTTTCAGCGGAACTTTCATCCATAAAAGGTAGCAGCATTTTCATAGTCTGGAAAAGGGTAAAAAAGCATGGTTCTTTGATCCAGTTTTTCTTCAGGGCCAGATCAATTAGCTGTTCCGTGAATCGAATGAAAAACTCGGTGTTTCCTTTTTCCAAATCTTTAACAAATATTTCTGAGAATAAAGGTTCATTTAGTAGAGATTTCAAGCCAAATAACTTCCCAAATAAAATTCCACGCTCATCTTTGCCCTTCATGGATTTTTTTGTTCCCTCATTGACATTAACGTTCAAAATGGTTGATAAGGTGCTCAAGAACTCGTTCGTTGATTCTAAACCTTTTGGTCGTTGACCTGGTGGCATATTAACAGCTAAATTGATTACTTCCGTCAAACATAAAGAAAATCCTAACCTCGCGCTATTTCTGTCAGACGACAAACCCTTGATTAAACGATTCAATACATAAGACCATTCTTCTGCATCGTCGGGCAAATCTAATGCGGATAAGTCCTTTATTAATGCGACAGCTGCATGTAGACGCTCTTCTCGAAGATCAGAAGCTAGTTTAAAAAAAAGGTCTCTGTTGACTTTCCCTGTCATTTTTTTTGTGGACAAAAAGATGCACTTGTGGAAAGAATCACCCTTGTTAATGGATACCCGATTCAAACTTCGAATTAAGTGCAAACCGCAGCCTCAGATTAATGTTAAATTGCCCTCTAAGGCAATTCTGGCCATCGCAATAAAATTTTTCGTGTTATTCACGCTTTAAAGGCCGGGTAAAATGATAGCGTCCGTTGATTTTGAAGACTATTACTTTTGCGGATATTTTATGTCCGGTCTATCATATTTACCAATGCAAAATAATATTTTGATAGTTTTTACCGCAGAGGCAGCCAGTAAGTTGGGAAGTTGCTCAGACCCATAGATACATACGCAGGAAAGGTTTTGTTTTCCTCCTTTCATTATTGCAATTAACGTATACATAACTTGAAAAGCTGATGGGTGTCAAGCACGCCCATCAGCGCATCTGAAAGTAGCCTTGAAGGAACTGTAAGTTTCCACTTTTCGAATCAGTTATTGGTCGTCAACCATTAGCAGAAGTAAGTTCAGATATTTAGATATACCCTCCCTCAACTATAACGATTAACAAGTGTTTACGAACTAATGTAACAGACCAATCCCAAGAGAGTACGTACTAAGAGAAAATGTAAGGCTATGAAATGGACTAATATAACCATAGTAGAAATAGGTATATCTTAGTGAGTAATCGCCTAAATTAATCTTGTTTGCAATATAAATTGGAACTAAGTACAGTGAAAGACATCGATGGAAATAAAAAAATAACCATCGAAACTTGGTCCCAGAGTGTTGTCAAACGTTCAAGATGGTTTCTTTTCTAATAAAAAGCAAATTAGAAAACTATTTCACAAGTTAGTAATAATAGTAAAGAATCAAGCATGGAAAGCAAAGTAAGAAAAAAGAATGAAGTGAAAAGCAAAAAAAAAAAAAGATAAAAATGAAAAAACAAAAAAACGGAGGGTATAATCACATGCAGATATAATTTTCGGAAATACATTATAGAAATATAATGTGTCACTTATCCTCTTCATTGTGGTTATCCAGAGAGGAAGAGAAGAGACAAAACAGATAGAAAAAGTATAACCCTAGAATCGAAATCAAAAATTAGAAAATAAACGTATTGGAATTTTGTGCAATTATCATATTAAAATACAAAAACAATAAAAAAACTAAAAAGCTTTGAAACTTTCTTTAATTTTTTTCTAATTTTCTGGGATTTCGATTTCACCAGCATTAATGCCTTCAATGATATCATGGGGATTCTTGAAGTCAACACGACAGCCGACAGATTGAGCAGTACCTAAGATTTCCTTAGTAACGGAAGCCAAAGTTCTACCGAAGGATTTGTCTCTCATTTGTCTGGCAATTTCAATAATTTCATCCAATTGAATGTTACCACTGTGCTTGACGTTTTTGTCCTTCTTTCTGTCTCTTGGTGGTTCCTTCAAAGCAGTAATGACCAAAGAGGAAGCAGATGGGACAACAGAGGCAGCAGCTTGTCTGTTTTGGATCTTTAATTGGACGGTAACCTTGATACCCTTGAATTCTTTGGTGGCCTTAGCAATATCTTCACCAACCTTCTTTGGCGATAGACCTAAAGGACCAATCTTTGGAGCCAAAGCAGCGGAGGCACCGACTTCACCACCAACGGCTCTTAGGTACAAGTATTTAACTTCATTAGGATCAAACTTTGGAGGCATTTTTGTATATCCTTTGTTCTTGTTGTCGACTTTCTAGACCCCAAAAGAAAGTTCCTTTAAGGTGTAATAGTAACGAACTGTAACTCAAAGAAGCCTTGAAATTTACCAAAATTCTAGACTTTGAATAATTTTTTCAGTATTAGGAGATGTCCATTTCCAGCAGTGTTAACGGATTCCAAATTTTCTTCCGGGATTTTCCCTTCGGTTACCAAGAGTGTCTCTCCAGCTCTAGGGAGAGCCCAGGAGTAATTGCCGCCGCGTCCGCCTAAGTCTAGGCAGCAAGCCACAACTGTACGGACGGAACTCCCAGCCAAGTAAGTTTGGCCCGAACTCACAACGGGGGAACGCACTGCATTTTACCAGCTTACAACAATAACGCCGTTGTAGGCGGCTTGTAGGTACAATCGCAACGATATCTGGAGTAGATGGCATTGAAATTGAGCTGATACTGTTATAGTTTACAAGCAGTACATTGTCTCATTACATTGTCTCTTTGTTTGACACCCACACATATTTGGTGTTCGGATGTTAAACAGGGTATTTATCTTGTTTTAGACTGGTACGAATGGGATAATGGCATAAGGTGGCTTCATTTGTTTGAGTATAAAGGTCTCCTTTATAATAATTAAATAGCGGGTATATAATGCTAAATATATTTTGTACAGTTAGGGTAAATTCCAGATTATTTATAGCGGTCTTGCTTTATTCTCAATGTTTGTATGGGGAAATAGTTCCATCCTTCTGTTGTATGAACTAATTCAACCTTGTATTCGTGGGAGTCCTTGTTTTTAATGTTCTTTTTCAAAGTGTTGACGATAACTTTTGAGTTGACTGATAATGCTTTAGAAGTATGTTTTAGTTTACAATAGTACTCCAGAGAGAGCTCTTGAACCAGTCTTGTTCCTGTTACTAGAACGCCGTTATTATCGCCTCCCTTGATTCCTTGCATTATCTCATCAATAGAACTAACGACATTGCGCACTTCAGTTTCGATAAAGTTAGTGGCCCTTTCTAACTTTATATCAAATGCAGCTCCTTTTTCTTCAATGACAAAATCTTTTAAAGTTTGTTGAAATACTTCATATTCTGGTAACTCAGGAACACCAATTGAATTAAATGGCTTGAATCTCAAATTATGGATTAACCGTTCATTAGAGAATTTTGACGGAGTACTATTCTTGTTGTCAATTAAACCAAATGACTTTAAAATTGCAAATTGGAAAACCTCTATTAGACATAAAGATTTGGTAATGTTAATTTCCTTCAAAAGATAGTTTAAAAATTGTTTGGTAGCTTGTAATTGTTCCATTTCATTATCCATAGCAAACCTGTACTTTAGCCTCAATTGGTCCTTCTTTTCACCAGCTTTCAATTTTTTAAGTTTTTTGTTCATGGAATGAATGGCATTAATATTTGATTCAATATCATTTTGACTATCTTTCAAAAAGGTTTCTAAGTGGTGACTTAAATAATAAACATACCAAAACATAGAGTATGCTTCAAAGGGTTTGTAAATATCCAAATCAAACCCCTTTAAAGAGAATTCGATCATACTTGATAGTTTCATAAAATATGTCCACGAACAGTAAACTTGTGAATTGACACTTTCAAACTGGGCTTGAAGAGAATCCCATAGAATAAGTTGCCTGTTAAAACCTTGTCTATATCTACATGTGTTTTGGGAGCAGTTTTGGTACCATTCTAAAAGCATATTAGAGCTTTCTTGGATAAGTTCATTACCAATAGAGGATTCAAATTCAGATGGAGTTTGTGCTGAAAACTCCTTGACATGTAGCAAATAAAATTGGGTATATGAAAATTTACCCAAAACTGTTCTGTCGTCTCTAATGAAAAATAAGGGGAATAAGATCCTTGCAATGACATGCCTTTGTTCCAACTTGTTGAAGAATTTGGCAAACTGGTAGGTCTCCAACGCAGACTCGGCTTTATCTACAAGGAGTATTGTTTTAACATCATTTGCCAGTGTAATAAAGCCGCTGTAATCCGTCGGTAACTTCGTAATCTTCCTGGGAGGGAATTGATTAGACCTGTGCTTTTGTATATATGTTGAGAACGCACCCTTTGGTGGAGACAGCTGTAATTGTGGAAATATGCCATTAACCGAGTTAGCGTTTTCAATTAGCTCATCCAGGTGGCTTGTCTTTGTGGAATAGTCTGTCAGATGGTCTTCTAAGTGGACTAAGCAAATGATAATTTTTAGTATATGCTTCAGCATAGTTAAATGTAAGCTATCATCAGAATATGCCTCTAATATCTGAAGGCTCTCGGTGAGAGAATTGATAACAACATCTTGCCCCGGCAAATTATCGAATGTATTAAACCCCATGTTATTAAAATTTAAATCCTCCTCTTCAAAAACAATACCAGCACTCAAGAGTTTCTGCACAAATTTTGTTAAATAACAAACGCCAAGTATGCAACTTCCTAGTACTTTATCATACAAAATATTCCCTGTACACCAGGACGAACCGGCAGTTGTTCCCTTAACTAATGACGATAATAAGCTTTCTGTATACCTGCAGCTTAATACAGTAGTGGGTAAAGTCTGGTAGTCATTCAGCCAGGAGATAACACATCTAAGTAATCTATCCGCTATGGCTGCTACACTTGCCAACGGTGGATCGTAGGCCACGTTCACATCAAATTCTATTTCTTCTGCTGTCAATTCTATCAGACTGGAGTCTAATTTGGAGTTGTTGACCTCTAAAGAATGTGTACCCTCGAACAAATCAAACCTGGGATCTTTCACGATAGCCTCTGGTTTTAGTTTTGAACACAATTCATCAAACAGACTTGTGACGTCAACCAATTGGTCAAAATCATCAGTTATGCTCAAGGAACCTAATATACTGTCTACTTCCATTCTCGGAAACGTACCAGCTATTATCAAAGTTGCTCTACACTAGCACAGTTGTTTTCAATCTCAGCGCCACTCTTCTTGCTATTGAAGAGCTGCTATTTTACTTGTATCTCTTCGTGAAATTTCACTCCATCTCATAATTATTACCCGAAAACATAACAATGTGAAATAATCGTATTATGTAAAGGTTAGATAATATAACAACTACTAGATAATACAGTACTCTTATTCATTTATTTAGGCACCTGATTCCACTATTACCTATTCAATAGGTGTGCCGAGTTCCTTTGTCTTACGTAATTTTACACATCTTTTATGGGTCATATTTCGATATGTAAGGTAATAACGGGAATCTCCGGATTTACTTTAAAGTGGGAGGGAGAAGTTCCTTTCTTCTGATTTGCGGGTGCTCCGAAAGAACAAAGAATAAATAGGTAAAGCAGTGAAACATAGTATTTGCTGGTTAAAATCATGATCGCTTTGAAGCCCAATGCTGTTCGAACCTTCCGACAAGTGCAGCATTGCAGCTTTCGCATTTGTCGGTATCAATCTACGAAGTCAAATAAGTGTCTGACGCCCTTGCAAGAGTACGACAGACTGGTGAAGTTGGGGAAGCTACGGGATGATACATATCAGCGTGGTATCATCTCTTCCTTAGGGGATTTGTATGATTCACTGGTTAAATATGTACCTCCGGTTGTCAAGACACCCAATGCTGTCGACCAAGTTGGCGGTTGGTTGAATGGTCTTAAATCCGTATTTAGCCGTGGCAAACCTAAGAACATTGGGGCGTATGTGGATGTATCCAAAATTGGTAACTCGATACCTCGAGGAGTTTACCTATATGGAGATGTTGGCTGCGGAAAGACAATGTTGATGGACCTTTTTTATACTACAATTCCCAATCATTTAACAAAAAAGAGAATACATTTTCACCAGTTTATGCAATATGTTCACAAAAGGTCGCATGAAATTGTTAGAGAGCAAAATTTGAAAGAACTAGGTGATGCAAAAGGAAAAGAGATCGATACGGTTCCATTTTTGGCCGCAGAGATTGCAAATAATTCGCATGTTCTTTGTTTTGACGAGTTTCAAGTCACTGACGTGGCAGATGCAATGATATTGAGAAGGCTGATGACTGCCTTACTATCCGATGATTATGGTGTCGTACTTTTCGCAACCTCGAATAGACATCCAGATGAGTTGTATATCAACGGTGTTCAAAGACAATCATTTATTCCTTGTATTGAACTGATAAAGCATAGAACTAAGGTTATCTTCTTGAATTCGCCAACAGATTACCGTAAGATTCCAAGACCTGTGTCCTCAGTTTACTATTTCCCATCCGATACGAGCATAAAATACGCATCAAAGGAATGTAAAACCCGTCGAGAAACTCATATTAAGGAATGGTATAACTATTTCGCACAGGCTTCCCACACCGATGATTCCACTGATTCACACACGGTGCATAAGACATTTTATGATTATCCATTAACTATTTGGGGGAGAGAGTTCAAAGTCCCTAAGTGTACCCCACCTCGAGTCGCGCAGTTTACTTTCAAGCAGTTGTGTGGTGAGCCTTTGGCCGCAGGAGATTACTTGACGTTGGCAAAAAATTTTGAAGCCTTTATAGTGACCGATATTCCATATTTGTCCATTTACGTTCGTGATGAAGTGAGAAGATTTATTACATTTTTAGATGCTGTATATGACAGTGGCGGGAAACTGGCCACTACGGGTGCAGCGGATTTTTCTTCCTTGTTTGTGGAACCTGAACAGATACTTAATGATTTTGAGTTACGCCCAACAACCAAAGAACCTGATAGCGTCGATACTGGTATGGTAGATGAGATGGTTGAGAAACACGGTTTTTCGAAAGAGATTGCCAAGAAATCGCAGATGTTTGCTCTTGATGAAGAAAGATTTGCCTTTGCCCGTGCCTTAAGCAGGCTGTCACAGATGAGCTCCACCGATTGGGTTACTAAGCCTACATACTAAACCCTATGTAACAAAAGTGTTTATTTATATTCTTGTATTTATTCTAAACACGAACTTTGATCGTCTAACAATTGCCGCAGTTACACCTTTAACAATAGTGCTTTTTATTACTGATATTACTCACCTGATTTTTTGTTACCCGAATGCAAATTTGATTAGGAACGGGGATTGTTAAAAGACAATGGCAGTACAGATAAAGGTTAGATGAAGCAGCAGTAGAATAAATCAGCATCTGTAGTACATAGGTTCCTAACAGCATTGTGAAAAAGGTTCAAAAATGTCTGGTAATAGAGAGCAAGTCTTTCCTACGCGTATGACGCTGGGTTTGATGAAGACCAAGTTAAAAGGTGCCAACCAAGGTTATTCTTTACTAAAGCGTAAGTCTGAAGCCCTAACAAAGAGATTCAGAGATATTACCAAAAGAATTGATGATGCTAAGCAAAAGATGGGGAGAGTTATGCAAACTGCTGCCTTTTCCTTGGCCGAAGTTTCCTATGCAACAGGTGAAAACATTGGCTATCAAGTGCAAGAAAGTGTCTCTACTGCAAGATTCAAAGTGAGAGCACGTCAAGAAAACGTTAGTGGTGTGTATTTGTCTCAATTTGAGTCCTACATCGACCCTGAAATTAATGATTTCAGATTAACTGGTTTAGGTAGAGGTGGTCAACAGGTTCAACGAGCCAAGGAAATCTATTCAAGAGCCGTTGAAACTTTAGTTGAATTAGCCTCTTTACAGACTGCATTTATTATTTTGGATGAAGTGATTAAAGTGACGAACAGAAGGGTTAATGCTATCGAACACGTTATTATCCCAAGAACTGAAAACACAATTGCTTACATTAACAGTGAGTTGGATGAGTTGGACAGAGAAGAATTTTATAGATTGAAAAAGGTCCAAGAAAAGAAGCAAAATGAGACTGCAAAATTGGATGCTGAGATGAAATTGAAGAGAGATAGAGCAGAACAAGATGCTTCAGAAGTAGCTGCTGATGAGGAACCTCAAGGTGAAACATTGGTTGCTGATCAAGAAGACGATGTTATATTCTGAAGTTTCAGGCAGAACAAGACCCTTTTCAAAAATATGTAAGCCATTATTAAAAAAAAGGATATTTTGTATAATTGTTTAATAAAATAACATCTTTTTAAACAATCATAAATAGCACTTCTTATCATACAACCTCAAATCATATCGGTCCAAATTTGCTCAAATTGTACATGAGATATAACTTTTTCTTCTAATGCTTTCATTTCAGAGTTTGTTTTTTTTTTTTCTTTTTTTTTTTTTTCCTTACCGGAGTCTGAATCTCTTACTTCCTTAACTTAGATGTTAGTGACTAAAATCTGATGGACAGTATCAAAATGTAAATATTGTACCTAAAAAGAAAAAAGTATTAAAGTGGTTTGCCATAAATTTTAAACAAGTGAAAAGTTTCAATATTTATATTTACATGATTGTGGACAAGCGGCATTGTCTACAGGCTGTGCAAAATTATATAGTACAGATAAATGTAACCAGAACAACGAAGAAAAGGTCCCTATGTTGCTTCTTTTCTACTAAAATTAGCCTATTTATAATCTTGCATCTTTGCCTCTTGGTCTGTCTTTTACTTTCATTCTATTTTGATTTTTACCCCTTCTAGTCTTGTACCCCTTTGCCAGTTGTCCCCATGGAGACATTGATAATTTATTAGACTTGGATTTACCACGGCCACCACCGTGAGGATGGTCACATTTATTCATGGCAACACCTCTAACAGTGGGTCTTATCCCTAACCATCTTGATCTGCCGGCTTTACCAAGAGATCTGTTTTGATGGTCAATATTGGAGACCACGCCAATGGTAGCGACAGCCTCTAAAGACACATAACGATGTTCACCGCTTTGTAATCTAACAATAGCTTTCTTTTTTTCAGGTAATTTCGCAAGGACTCTGGCATATGTACCAGCAGAGCGACAAAATTTTCCAGGTCCAACGGGTGTTATGCCAACGTTGTGAATAATAGTACCTATGGGGATCATGGAAATAGGTAGACAGTTGCCTCTTTGGGTAGTCTTAACACTCAAGATAGCAGGGTCTACTTTCCCGCCCATTTCATTCAGTAAAGTTTGAGGAATACCTCTTCTGAAGGATTCGACCACATCGCCTGGGCGTAACCCATCACAAGCAATAATATAAGACAATTCGCCGGTAGTATTATGCTTCAATAGGGCGATATGAGAGGATCTACCCGGATCGTACTCAATCCTTTGCACCGTTTGTGCACCACCTTCCCATCTGTTAAAGTCTATCAGCCTCGTTCTATTTCTATGGCCACCACCTTGGTGACGGACAGTGATTTTTCCTGAATTATTTCTACCACCGTGCTTCTTTCGAACAACAGTTAGGGCTCTAACCGGACGACCTTTGTACAAATATGGATAAATGGGGGAACGGTACCATCTCAAACCAGGTGAGACGGGTTTTAGCCTCTTCATCTGGGTCACTTCTTTCGAAAGTTTACGACGTCTTTTAATCAATTCATCCTGCTTCTCAAGAGTCACGATATCAGTATCGTTAGGTATAATCTTTAGTAATCGTGGAGTAATGTTCAAACTGGAGTCATCTTTTGAAGTATTCTCTTGCCACAATTTAACACTCTGAGATAGAGTTCGACAGAGTATACCGTATGGATAACAAGGGTTTCTCTTACTAATAAGCGATGCTGTGGAACTGCACGACAGCGCCGATCTAAGAGACCCTAGCACCAACATCTTTCATAAACACTTAAATTATCTTCTCTGCGTATTTCTGGACTAGTTTACAACGTTCTCTTTTGCTTAGTTAGAACTCGCTTTCAGTTTCCCATACGTTCCCTTTCTCTTTCAATTATAGGTTCAAGCCCTAACTTTCCACCTCGCGTAGTCTTTTTTTTGCATGGAAAATTTTTTTTGAGTATTTAAAGAACAGAGGTTCTATTCAAATTTAACCGTAGAATATACTTATTCATCTTAAATACCAAGCGCTTCAACCTGTACGTGGATGGTAACATATAGATATTTCTATAGAATGTGTTAAGGAACAGGAGTTCCTGACAAACAAAAATAGATCGTACTAATACTTTTTTTTTCGAACTATACTGTTTGCGTATGCTTATAAAGCCAAGAGGGGGATGTTTGTGTATTACTTTCTTTACTTTTTTCTCTTCTGCATTATTGTTCCTTTAGAGATGATAAAGACAACTTACAAGTACAGTTTTTTGTTGGTATCTCATTAACATGATGACTAAGTTGTCGCCCCAAGCGGATCTTTGAAATGACTGATTTTACAAACAACAAACACTGAAAATTCTGAAATTAATGAGATATTTACACATTAAACATCAAAAGTTTTCTCAAGGAACATGTATTTAATGCAAGAAAAGGATTGCTGAAGAAAGGAATCTTTTCTCAAACATTTTACCTCTTTTGCCTCATTTGTACACAGCGGTACGGTTGGATTAAGAAAAATATCCATTCGACCTAGTTTTTTTTGTTAAGCACAATTTGGTTTCAATATCAATTCTTACTGTTATATAAAAAATTGTCTTAATTGCCATTATCACTCCTCTTTTTTTTTTTTTTTGATGATGATTACACTCCATGCTAATCATGAACGTGTTCGATGTAAATTTGAATACGATGATTAAAATTGTTGTTTACGCTTTCTGAAATCTAAACTAGAAAAGAAAAGGAACTATCAAAGAATTAGGCTCTTCGTATTGGAATTAGTTGACAGTTGCTCATGAAATGAATGGATTAAAAAAATAAAGCTGCGCAAGCCCGGAATCGAACCGGGGGCCCAACGATGGCAACGTTGGATTTTACCACTAAACCACTTGCGCTTACTATTTGTTGTTATTCAAAAAATAAAGAACCCACAGAACATAGATTAGAACATAACCTTGGAGTATCAACTTGATTCACAAAATATTATTCGTCGTATATCATGGCATATAGAATCTTGCTGGAATAAGAAGCAAGTTTCATCTTTGATCTTATGTATATAGTATTAATATGTATTATTGTTGGAATAAAGATCAACTATCATCTACTAACTAGTATTTACGTTACTAGTATATTATCATATACGGTGTTAGAAGATGACGCAAATGATGAGAAATAGTCATCTAAATTAGTGGAAGCTGAAACGCAAGGATTGATAATGTAATAGGATCAATGAATATTAACATATAAAATGATGATAATAATATTTATAGAATTGTGTAGAATTGCAGATTCCCTTTTATGGATTCCTAAATCCTCGAGGAGAACTTCTAGTACATTCTACATACCTAATATTATTGCCTTATTAAAAATGGAATCCCAACAATTATCTCAAAATTCACCCACTCTTCAATTATCATATAGGACAGAATTAGTTGACAAAAAGTACGATGGGAAACAGCTATCAAATTTAAAGGAAGCTGAAATGCAAGAATTAATAATGTAATAGGGTAGCGAACGACAAAGTATAAAAGGAAGGAGGATGAAGTTACATAATTATGTAGCACTATCGACTTCCTTTTGGGCATTTCTATAATCTCGAGGAAATCTTCTAGTATATCCTGTATACCTAATATTATTGCCTTCAACACAGACGGAATCCCAACAATTATCTCAAAATTCACCCATTTTTCACTCTCAAATCTGAATCTAAGTAAATAGTGGCAGTGAAATCCGGATCAAAATTCAGTAACTTTTGTGATATCTCACATTGACATACCACGGTCGGAGGTGAATTTCTTCACCATTAACATATAATATGATCATCTATGTAAATTTTATTGCTGTTATTCTATTAGTAGTAATGATCGAAAATAGTAGAGGTATCAACGAGGTCAATGGATCAAAGAATGCCTTGAACCTGGTTAGTCTATAAATTTTCGTTTACCTACGTATGTCATATTCAACGTTCTTTCTTTCTCAATTTCTGCAATGATCCCACCGGAGTATATGAACGAACTATTTTATCATTATAGCTAGCTCTAAACGGCTGCAAAAACTAATTCCTTGAAACAATGTGCCATTAATTATCTAACGCGTGCTTCGTCCTACTGATTATTATCCCTTATTCGTTTGATTCACATAGTAGACAACTCTTGATCACCCATATAGTACCAGACGACGCTAATTCAAAATTAATCGACATTACGCATGTTTCTAATTTGGGAAAAAAAGGCCAAGCTCCGATATCCCGTTTAAGGTCAACGCTTGAACAGTGGTTTCTGAACGAACACTCATATCATATTACTTCGACTCAACTGCTGAGCTAGCAGACTGGAAATATTTCAGGGACTCAAAAAAGGTTCAACTAGTCTCCACTGTAAGCACATTCTTGCATTCTGAATATACGAATGAGTATCATTAACTCAAAACCGCGCCCTCTTATACGAGACCTCCAAAAATGGATCGTTCATGAGTAAAGGCATCTCAATAACAATAGCAATAACAATAATGTTCATGAGGTGAAAGGTGGCCCCTCGTTCATGTAAGAGAAGCTGGCCGAGAAATTCATATAAATTGAACTGCTTTGGTTACCTCTCTTTGGTATATGCCTCCACTCTTCTCTTCCTAGTTAAGCTTATATCAGCACAAACAAAACAAATAAAATGGTCAAATTAACTTCAATTGCCGCTGGTGTTGCCGCCATCGCTGCTACTGCTTCCGCAACCACCACTCTAGCTCAATCTGACGAAAGAGTCAACTTGGTTGAATTGGGTGTCTACGTATCTGATATCAGAGCTCATTTGGCTCAATACTACTCTTTCCAAGCTGCTCACCCAACTGAAACCTACCCAATTGAAGTTGCTGAGGCCGTTTTCAACTACGGTGACTTCACCACCATGTTGACTGGTATTGCCCCAGACCAAGTGACCAGAATGATCACCGGTGTTCCATGGTACTCCAGCAGATTAAAGCCAGCCATTTCCAGTGCTCTATCCAAGGACGGTATCTACACTATCGCAAACTAGAGACAAACGCCAATTTAATGAAGGAAATGCTATGAAACTTAGATAATGAAATAAAAAAAAACCCTTTTTTTTTTTTTGGTAGTATAAATATCTTTATACGTACATACGTGAACAATCACATCATATCTGTCAATTCTCGTTGTAACCATAACCTAGCACTTATTTCAGACTTTCCAAAGGTCGCAGTATCTTTATGACGAGCCATCCCATGTAAAAATTGCCGTGCCGGATATGAAGTGACAAAGATCAGTCTATATCTCGGAAAGCCAACAAATATCTTCATTATGAAGTAACGTATAGTGATTGCTTCCACATCTGTTCAATTCGGACAATTTTCGTTAGCAGTAGAGTCAAAGCGATCGCCTTAATTGTCTCCGTATCTTATTTATTCATGAACAGCATGACAATTGACAGTCACTTGAATGAAGTAGAAAGTTTGATTGTCACGGTCATCTGAGATATACTACCGGCACCTGATCCCCGCTAATTAGGCAAGGCGAAACTGTCACCAAGTTGGACATATTAGACATTAATAACTTCTCTGAATCGCTCTCACTCCAAAGCAGTGACATTAAATTTTGCTTTCATTCGTGAAAGAATCGACTAATAAATTATCATTTATAATTCAACTTCAGTTGAAATAAACAACTCATCAAATTTTCTTTCCAAGCTTTTTATAATGGACTTTTCGTCACCGCTAACAAGTAAAGGATTACATTTGACACGTATATAGATTTTTCTTACGGTTTCGAAAATCTGATTGATTGCTTCAAATTCATCATCAGCTCCACTTAGGCTTTTTTGTTCAAATCCAATGACAATCTTCAGGCCCGTCTGCTTAATCAACATAGCAAATACAGAGACACCTTCCAATTGAAAAATTGACTTCAGAAGAGGTTTGGAATCTAAAGAATGCCATTCAACCAAAGCACTTTCAAAATAATCTAACGATATGTTAGAAAGCACGTTATATTTGAGTACATCATTCATCTCATTCTCCGCCTCATTAGGGACGTAAATCAATATAGGTTTATCAGATTCATCTATCAATGATACGAAGCAAGGCCTCAAGCTCATAGTTTGGTGATATAAACGTACAATTTGATTTTTGGAGAGAATATTTACTCAATTTTCAACTCAATAACTTTTATGTAAAATGTTTCTTGGCCGTCGATGAGCTCTTCCGGCAGAACTTCGAAAGTGAAAAAAAAAAAAAAAAAAAAATAATAATAATATTAATACTACTTATATACTATTAAAAAATCGTTTAGAAATGATTCATTTATAAAATTCGTTACTTGCGGTCATTGGCAATAGATTCAGCTGCGGTTCTCCCAAAGACAACGCATTCTAACAAACTTGAACCACCCAACCTATTGGCGCCATGAACACCGCCAGAAACTTCACCGGCCGCGTACAGGCCTTTTAGTAGCCTTTCGTCGTTCTTGCCAATGACTTGAGCCTTGACATTGATTCTAGCACCACCCATGGTGAAATGGACAACCGGTGTTACTTCACCAATAAAAACCACAGTTTCTGGAGTAACGTCAGAGCCAAATTCGTTGAGAATAACGGTACGTCCCAACGGATCAGCCTTGGTAGTGAAGGAAGAGTATGTTTGCAATTCCTCGCATAATTGGGCGACAGTGATTGGTAAATTATATTCAGAAACAACTTGAGATAATGTCAATTTCTGTACAAGTTTCTTGAACATGTAAAAATCTAAATTATTCTTCAAATCTGTGTACATTTTTTCGCCCATAACCAATAGTGCTCTGTTATCCTCTTGAGGACAAACCTTTTGAATAGCTGCAGTGACTACATCTCTTGTGGTCAATTCGTTGACAAATCTTCTACCGGTAATAGGGTTTAATAGGATACCACCAAGACCTCTTAAGGATTCGGCAGCCAAGAATTTCCAGCTTGAGCTACGGTCATTTGGATCAATGAACCCAGTTGGATGAACTTGAATTTGGTCCATGTCAATCAGATCAGCGCCTAACTTCTGCAGAAGCCTTTGACCATCACCAGTTGTTTGTTGCCCGTTTGTTGTTGGCAAGTTCACCAGTTCGGGTGCGTATTCTTTAAGCATTTCCTTAGAAAAGCCAAACCCTCCAGAACAAAAAACGACATCGTTAGCACTCACCATGTGCTTTTCGCCATTCTTGTCCTCGTACACTACAGCAGAAATGGAGCCATCCTTTTCATGGATGTCTACGACTTTACTGTCTAAGTTAATCTTAACTAACTCTGGTTTAGTCTCAGCTAATTTCTTCAAATTGTTAGATAAGGCAGAAACAATTTCGAAACCTGGAGGCAACTTCCCAGACGATCTGTGAGTTCTTGCCACAGAGTGGCCACCCAATTGAGCCAATAGGTCCAATTTCAAATCAAATTCGTTTTTCAACCATTCAATAGCCAGGGGAGAATCATTGGCCAACTTAGCCATTAATTCTTGGACACCTTTACCTTTAGCAGACTTGATGGTGTCATCTTCAAATAAGCGTGGGGAGTCCTCGATGTGGAAGTGACGTTGAGTCTCGGTGCAAGCACCGTTAATACCACTGGAGGCCTTGATAGAGTTCCCACCGATCGAGGAAGCCTTTTCGAGGATGGTTACAGGGATGTTATACTTGTTAACCAATTCATTGGCAGCAGCCAGCCCGGCCAAACCGGTTCCAATAACAACAACGGGAGAGAGAGACATTTACAATTACGGATGAGGGGTTGTTGAAGTGAAGATAAGAAAAAAAAATGGGGTGCTATGTCAGCGTATTGTTCTCAGCTTTTATACGTGCAATAGATTAAGCTGTTCAGGAACGCGACGCGTTGCCCCCGTTACCGTTTGAAAAGAAAAAAATTTTCTTTTTCATACCTGTCTCTATTGTTTCAGTCATTCACTGCATGATGACAAATGAAAGAAGAAAGACAATAGTAGTAAAAGCAAAAAAGGAATTAAAGTGAACGTTTTTTAGACTCTTACGCATACATATAAATATATATATATATTTGTATAAAAGGTGTACGTCGAAATCCTGTGAAGAAACCCTGCGAGAATATACATGGGTACATTCAATCTTAATACGTAGTATCGTAGAATACAAAGAAATGTGCTTCTCCACGTGGATACGTACCGTTGTAAACTTTAATCAAGTACCAAAAAAACCAAACATATTCAGTCGATCTCTCAATGGGGAACAAAGAAAAGAGGTTCTTACCTTTTTTTCCTCCTTCCCTCAGAAAGACCACCTTCGTCCCTCCATAATAGGGTAGTTAGTCGCTAGGTGCGCTGGAAACTAACCATTGGTTCTCAAATGTGCCGACATAATTAGTTATAATTATGGTGTGAGAGTTGAAATATCCTTGAATAACAAAACAGAAAAAAGAAAAAACCCATTTGAATATAAAAATCATTGATGCAAAAGAAAGCCGTTAAATCTACAATGCCACGAAATTATTGTAATGTATGAAAAAAAGGAAGAGGGTAGCAATCCTAAAACAAAAACCCTAACAATACACATGATGCAACTGGAACGCATCAGTATTTGTAGGTTTTTATTTCGCGGATAGCGTTGCCATCAACGTCGACCTCGGTGGATTCACTACGGTAAATCTGGGTAGGTCCGTTACAGTCGAAAGGATGTTCTTTAGCATAGTCGAAGGCCTCGGAGATGGCCAATTTGACTTTT
Source organism: Saccharomyces cerevisiae S288C (assembly GCF_000146045.2). Classification (NCBI taxonomy): domain Eukaryota; kingdom Fungi; phylum Ascomycota; class Saccharomycetes; order Saccharomycetales; family Saccharomycetaceae; genus Saccharomyces; species Saccharomyces cerevisiae. The sequence continues at coordinate 67,780 of NC_001137.3, forward strand.
TCCAAAGTATCTCTGGTGACTTGATAGTGGAACGAGACTCTACCACCCATTAGCTTAACGTTGTACTTCAAACCCTTCTTAACAAGGACATCTGGGTCCATTCTAGCGGCCTTCAGGTTAATAAAGACAAAGTTGGTGTCTGCTGGAGACTCTAGCGGGATGCCCTTTGCCTCACAATATTCGGCTAATTCATGAGCCAAAGAGTGCGAGTACAGCAATTGGGACTTCCAATCGTTGTTGATGTTTACAAGAGCCATTCTAGCCATCATACCAGATTGTCTAATACCACCACCTTGTTGTTTTCTGAAATGGGTGGCCTTCTTGACAAACTTAAGGTTCCCAACCAAGACGGACCCAATAGGAGCACCCATAGACTTGGATAGACAGATGGAGATGGAGTCGAAGATTTCCCCATATTGCTTTAATGGCACGCCAGATTGTGCAGCGGCATTCCAGATTCTGGCACCGTCACAATGTAGTTTGAGACCATTTTCCATACACCAAGCTTTGATGCGGACCAGTTCTTCCAATGGATAAACAATACCGTGTAAAGTGTTTTCCAGAGAAATCAATCTGGTGGGGGCACCGTGAATATCACCGTCGTCTGGGACGTAGTGTGACTTGATGTCTTCCAAGGTCAAGTAGTCACCGTTGGAAGGAACCACAGGAACCACCATCGCTTGAGACAAGATCGCCAGTCCAGCGGCTTCGTGAGTGTAAACGTGAGCCCTGTAATCACATAGAATAGAGTATGGAGGTTGCATCAAGTGAGTTCTGATGGCAATCTGGTTGGACAAAGTCCCAGAGACACAGAACAAACCTGCTTCTTTGCCAGCCATGCGGGCAACGGTCTGTTCGAGCCTAACGGTGTCAACATCTTCACCGTAGACAGCGTCACCGATAGAGGCCTCTAAAGCGGCCTCCATCATCTCTGCAGTTGGAGTGGTGAATGTGTCTGACCGCAAGTCGTTAGCAGCGGTGATATATTTTGGAGGCAATTCGAATTCAGTCATTGTGTTTATGTTTGCGTTTGTGTGCGGGAGTAAAAGTGAGTGTAAGCCTAGGAAAGGAGGTGGTTACGAACTAGCCAGCGGAAACAATGTACGTATATGTATGTAAGTATTACTCTATACCAGACAGAACAAGATAGACGAGAAGGACACATGGAGGATTTGACAGGCAAGCTCAACACTTGCTTATATATATACACATATGTGCTATTGCAAATGCAAAAAGCGTATATCCAGTGAAGAAAAAGACGAAAAAAGACGAAGAAATAAAAAGAAAAACCGGTGAACGAATATGGCAAGTGAAAAAGTGCGCAATGAGTAATACAAAGGGCGAAGCAGCGGGAAAAAAGAAACGGCGCTGCTGCCCGGAAACCGGAAGCGAAGCTTTGTGGGGTACGGGTGCATGCTCGGCTTTTTCCAGATAGGGGAAGTGCCGTCGCCAAAAAGGCAAGGGTCCGTTTCGCGTGACATTTCATAGCGGGCCAAGCGTGGGTCACGTGCTGCACAGGCCTGCCGCTGGCATGATTTGTCAGCACATATACAACAAGAAGTATTGGTTGCGTTGAAGAAAAAAAGAATAGTAATAACAATTTGGGGCCGTGTGTAAAAAAAATAGGAAACAGCTACCCCGGCGTGCCGTGTGGCTCTCTGTGCGAAGGAAGGCCCTGTCGCCGCACATATTCGATGAATATCGATGACGACGACTACCTTCTGGTTGCATAGTTTATTAGTCTGTGCCTGTTCTTCGGCGAGTGAGTAGATGAAAGAAAGAATGAGTTAGAGAGAATTCTAGGCCAGGTTCGGCTTAGTTAAGCTTAGCTTACTTTGGGTTTACTTAGCGTGCTTTTTTTCTTCCGCGCTGAGACGGTGAGGAATGGAAGTGTAAAGAAGCGAACGAGGGAAAAAAAGTTGTGACCTAGGGGAAGGTTAAAATTGTCATCATCATCAGCGTGAGAAAGTCGAAACAATGAGCGGTAGTAGGGGCAATAGCAGCAATAGTAGCGTCAGTAATAATAGTAATAATAACAATAATAATGACGGGGGCGACGAGAGATTGCTGTTTCTAAGAAGCGTGGGCGAACGCAATGAAATTGGCTTTCCCTCTAGATTCAAGTCGGCGCATTACAAGAAACCGACAAGAAGACACAAATCAGCGAGGCAGTTGATCTCGGACGAAAACAAGCGGATCAACGCCTTGTTGACCAAGGCTAACAAAGCTGCAGAGAGTTCTACTGCTGCTAGGCGACTTGTGCCCAAAGCGACGTACTTTAGCGTGGAAGCGCCACCGTCTATCAGGCCTGCCAAGAAGTACTGCGATGTTACTGGGTTGAAGGGCTTCTACAAGTCGCCTACGAACAACATTCGGTATCACAACGCAGAAATCTATCAGTTAATCGTAAAGCCGATGGCCCCCGGCGTCGATCAGGAGTACTTAAAATTGAGAGGGGCCAACTTCGTTCTAAAATAGGCATTGTATATGTATGTATGTATTTTAGCTTGTAGACAACCTTTCACACTTACATAGTTTGTCGCTGGTCACGTGCGACAATGCAAAATAGTGTAGAGTAAAGCTAAAAAGGACAAGATAAAGTGAAAAAAAAATAATAAAAAAAAAAAAGGAATATTGTTAATGGAAAGCGTGTAAAGACACATTACGCTCCTACCTAGGACTACCAACACATGCATGGATGCCAGTCTCTGTAATAACCACGGTTTTAGCATGTCTGTGGCTCTCTTATAGGCTCTATAAGTTTCTCACTATTCCTGTGTCCAGCATCGTCTCCACTTTGAAGATCAAAACTCCACCGGCAACAAAAGTGTCTATCGACAAAATAGCCACGGATTCAGTGACCATTCATTGGGAGAACGAACCTGTAAAAGCGGAGGACAATGGCAGTGCGGATAGAAACTTCATTTCCCACTATTTGTTGTATCTGAATAACACACAATTGGCTATCTTCCCAAACAACCCAAACTCCCTTTACACATGCTGCTCCATCACGGGTCTCGAGGCGGAGACGCAGTACCAGTTAGATTTTATAACGATTAACAACAAGGGCTTTATCAATAAGCTACCCTCCATTTACTGTATGACGAAGGCGAGAGAGGCGAATGAAGCGTTAAAGACTAGAAAATGGAGAAGAAACACCATCACATCGTCCACAGCTATGCAGCCCAGAAACTCCAAGTCCGAACCCGCCCCGTTGCCCTCTCACTACTCCTCTGTTTCCCTGTCTACTTTCTCATCCAATATTACTAATAGCGCCACCAGCAATAATGGTTCAAATCTACCCGCTTACACATCTTTGACTACGTTGAAGGATTTGGATTCGTTTTCCATCGATGATCTGAAAAAGATACTGATTTGCGCCCAGGAGGACTTACACGATGTGTTGTCCCAACAAACTTCGCTTTTGCAAGATTTTCAAGAATCGAAGTTAGAATTAGAACTAGAACTGGATAACTTGAAAACACATTGGTCGCACGAAATTGACTTGCGGAAATCCTTGAAATCCAATATCAAGTCATTGGAGAATTCTAAACTATTGACCGATTTGAAAATCGAAAAATTGAACAAGAAAATCGACAAATCCAAGGAAAAAATATCGAAAATGCGCAATGATATGCAGAAATGGTCTCAGGAAGATACCGAGCTGTTGTCTAAGGATACCATAAAGGAGAAATATTTCAAATTGCTAAATGAATCCAATGCCTCTGTGGCCAATATCAACAAAGAAATTGAGTCTTTACAAAATGAAATTTCCAAGATGGAGGAGTCTAACAAGAGATTGAACGCCTCCAAAAAATCATTGATTACTTCCATAGTGGTGAATGCCAATGTGGAAAACGATAAACCTATTGCTAGCGGAGAATTGTCGGCTGTTTTGAAGAAGCTCAATGATTTTACTTTAGAAAAAAATGGATTTTTAAGTAATGCTGGTGAAGAGTTTCTATCCAAATTGAATGCAGACTCATCATTGATTAAAATGATTAAGCAAGAGCTAAGCATTGATCAAGAATTGGAGGCCAACTGGAAATTGCAGAGGTCAAATTTGTTGAAGAAAATTAGTGCTTTAGAAAACCAATTTAATGAAATGAGCCTTAATAATCGGAATTTGAAAACAAAATTAATGGTTCAACCATATAAGAATAACGGTGATTCGCTTGCTGCCACCAATTCGAATAATTCCGCGGAAAAAAACAGAAGTTCTGGATCGATTCAATTACCATTATCCAACAACATGTCAAGAACGGGGTCCATTGATTTAATATCGAATAATAACAAAAGTATTAACAACAGTAATGCTGATTCTGCTCCTCCGTTGAGGTTGCACAATCCAGTTTCGTACTCTCCTTCGAATGAACCCATACAACCTTCAAGCAGTCTATTGAGTCAATTGACACAGGACACCGATAATCGATCAATGCTCTCCAATCACATCTCATCGAACAACGAAAACAAGCAACAGCCTTCTTCATATTCACATGCTTTACCTACAACTGCTACTGCTAATGCAACAGCAACAGCAACAGCAACTAATGGTCACTCAAGGTCAAATTTATGGACCACCGCACAATTCGCTCAACCTTCGCATCAACAAGTATCTACAGAATTGGATCAAGCTTTTGAATACGATAATGCAAACCACTTAATCAGTGGTTTGCAAAATATGATCTACGACGAAACAGACTATCCTGATAACATAAGCAATTATTCCAAGGGTTTTACTACAGACGAACTTGACAATTACTGGACTAAGCAGCAACCCCAGGTGCGCAGCACAAATGAAAGTCTTTTCTCTACGACTGGAACACCTATGTCATCATATAAGGCTAACCCAGTAATATCTCCATATTCTAGTTCTCATTTGCGACAAACCTCCAACGCAACCAATACGAATCCTATGCATCCACAGAGTCTACTCGCCGCTACATTGAATGATCCTTCATTACAAAGTTTTGTACGCAGTGGTTCTTTCTACAGTGCTCCGCAACCTGCAAACTCCTTACAGAACAATATCAATGGCAATGAAACCGAGAACATTAGTCCAAGGATATCAAGTGACTTCAATTTATTGGTGCCAAACTTGAGCCCACGACTCTCAAACGATGTGCCCATTGTTCCAGGCAATAACACTACTTTAACACCTTCACACTCGAACATATTAACAATGAACCATCAACCAACGGCGGATAACATTACACGAAGATCTTTCCATGCCTCTTCACCACCTTTCAACTCCATATGGAATTCAAATACAAATCAACTTTCTCCTCCATTGGAGGAGCAGTATCACCTCGATGTGCCTGTGGGTCCAAAGGTTCCCGCTAAAGAACCAAGCCCTAAGCCTTCTCACAAGAGGAACCAAAGTAACAGCAGCATTTCTTCTGCATGGTCCAAGTTTAAGCACAAGTCTGCATCATCACCTGCTAATGCGGACACGGATATTCAAGATTCATCAACTCCATCAACTAGTCCAAGCGGTAGAAGAATGTCAAAACTGTTGTCCAAGAGCGGTATGAATAATCTATTTAACCCGCACAGTCACGACTCATGAACAATATTATAATACTTCCAGGTCGTGTATATATGTAGATATATAAATTATGAAACATAATATATGAAAGCAGTTTGAGCTTATTCTTAATCATCAATAGGGTAACGGTATTAATCTCATTTTTTCTTTTTTTTTTTCTTTTTATTTTGGCGTCTCGTCTCAATTTCATTTTTCCCATCTTTTTACAACTTCAATATGAAAAACATAACACATGAAAAATAACTGTCAACATTAATAATATTCCTTGCATAGTGCTTCGATTTTCCAAATATAAAAACAGTTTCTTTTACAAGCTTATTTAATTTTGGTTTTAAGGAGAAAGCACTAATAAAAAGGGCAAGGACTGCAATCAACAATCTTTATTGGCGAACAGTTAAGGGTCCTCTCGAGAAGAAACATTAAGACATCATCGCACAAAAAACATGGCGCCCATCTTTAGAAATTACCGGTTCGCTATCGGTGCTTTTGCCGTTATTATGCTCATTTTGTTGATTAAAACATCTTCCATCGGTCCACCTTCTATTGCACGTACAGTTACTCCTAATGCTAGTATTCCCAAAACTCCGGAGGACATCTCTATCTTGCCCGTCAATGATGAACCAGGTTACCTTCAAGATTCGAAGACTGAACAAAACTATCCTGAGCTTGCCGATGCTGTGAAGTCACAAACAAGTCAAACATGCAGCGAAGAACATAAGTATGTTATCATGATCGATGCCGGCTCTACCGGTTCCCGAGTACATATATACAAGTTTGACGTCTGTACTTCCCCACCTACATTACTTGATGAAAAATTCGACATGTTAGAGCCTGGTTTATCTTCTTTCGATACCGATTCCGTTGGTGCCGCTAACTCCCTTGACCCATTACTGAAAGTAGCAATGAACTATGTCCCTATTAAGGCAAGAAGTTGTACTCCCGTTGCGGTGAAAGCTACTGCAGGCCTAAGACTCTTGGGTGATGCCAAATCTTCAAAAATTTTGAGCGCTGTAAGGGATCATTTGGAGAAGGACTATCCTTTCCCAGTTGTCGAAGGTGATGGTGTTTCCATCATGGGCGGTGATGAAGAAGGTGTCTTCGCCTGGATTACTACAAACTACCTATTAGGTAATATCGGTGCTAATGGCCCCAAGTTACCTACTGCTGCCGTTTTTGACTTAGGCGGAGGGTCTACACAAATTGTTTTTGAGCCTACTTTCCCAATAAATGAAAAAATGGTCGATGGTGAGCATAAATTTGATTTGAAGTTTGGTGATGAAAATTACACCTTGTACCAATTTTCTCATCTAGGTTACGGTTTGAAGGAAGGAAGAAATAAAGTTAACTCTGTTCTTGTGGAAAATGCATTAAAAGACGGCAAAATATTGAAGGGTGATAACACTAAGACTCATCAATTGTCATCTCCATGCCTACCGCCTAAAGTTAATGCCACAAATGAAAAGGTTACATTAGAATCCAAGGAAACTTATACCATTGACTTTATAGGGCCGGACGAGCCAAGTGGTGCACAATGTAGATTTCTGACTGATGAAATTTTGAATAAAGATGCTCAGTGCCAGTCTCCACCATGCTCTTTCAATGGGGTTCACCAACCTTCTTTAGTTCGTACATTCAAAGAATCGAACGATATCTATATTTTCTCTTATTTCTACGACAGAACCCGTCCATTGGGTATGCCCTTGTCCTTTACTTTGAATGAATTGAACGATTTGGCAAGAATAGTGTGTAAAGGCGAAGAAACTTGGAATAGTGTCTTCAGTGGCATTGCGGGGTCCCTAGATGAATTGGAAAGTGACTCGCACTTCTGTTTGGACTTATCTTTTCAAGTGTCCTTATTACATACGGGATATGACATTCCATTACAAAGAGAATTGAGAACTGGAAAGAAAATTGCCAATAAAGAAATCGGTTGGTGTTTAGGTGCGTCATTACCATTGTTGAAAGCTGATAACTGGAAATGTAAAATTCAATCAGCTTGAATAAGAACATGGACACCGCTTTTCGTCCCATGTATATTAAGGAAGAGGAGATTGCGGTGATATGTATTCTGTTATATGTCCTATTCTATAACCCTTGAACAATATGTAAACGATTTTTACGTTATGAAAATCACTATTATCCCCACAATAGTTTATTATAACACCGCCGCCAAGACAGGGGATTGAAAAGGCCTTCCGAGGTTTATCCATTTTTGGTAAAAGCCCGCCACGCCTTCAGGTGTTTGAGTATGAACTGGAAGAGTTATCTGTTAGGACCTCATAATCTTGAACATATGAGATAATTTAATATACTTTTGTTATGGATTGTTCCGTTGTTTTAAGACTATATGGCTTTGTTTTAGTTTTAGGGTGATTGTGGATATCACACCGGTCCTCAAGAAAATCGAAAACAAAAGGATAATCGGACTTATCTGGTGATCGAAGAAACTGCATTTCAGGTCGTTTAATAAACTGCTAGCTATTGATATTATATATATAAATAAACCTACAATCAGGTTAGTGTATTCATCTCACTTCTATAGCGTTGTGAAAGGGAAATGGAAATAGTGCAATCTCAATAAATCTGCTTACGTGACATTTTTTACTAAAAGAGAATATGAAAACTGATAGATTACTGATTAACGCTTCCCCGGAGACATGTACCAAGGGAGATGCTGAGATGGATACTATGGATACTATTGACAGAATGACATCAGTTAAAGTTTTAGCGGAAGGCAAGGTATTAAGCAACTTCGAAGAACCGGGCTTAATGAGGTGCGGTTATCATGATGCAAAAAACTGGGTCAGAAGATTATCGAGCGAAACAATTGTCGGTGAGGACACGAGTAATTTATACCCATTTTATGTTGATACTGCATACGATGTAAGGCGTTTGAGAAAGGATCTTATAAATGCTAAGGTTGACTTGCAGGTTGAAAACCTGATAATAATCTGCAATATTAATGATATTTCCACTGTATTTCTCATGAGAGAAGTGGTGGAATGGATCTTACGCAATTTCCATTCAATAACTGTATATGTACAAGATATTTTTAAAAAGTCAACTCAGTTTGCTGTTGGTGACCTCTGCAAAGACAGCAATTGCAGTAAAAACAGAGTAAAGTATTGGTCAAAAGAATTTGTTAAAAAACACGATTCATTCTTTGACTTGATGATTACACTAGGGGGTGATGGAACTGTCCTTTTTGCTTCATCTATATTCACGAAAGATGTTCCGCCGATTGTTCCATTTGCCCTTGGATCATTAGGATTTCTAACAAATTTTGAATTTCAAAATTTCAAAGAAACGTTGAAACATATCTTAACAGATGAGGTTCGTATTAATTTACGAATGAGGTTGCAATGCAAACTCTACCGTAGAAATAAACCAGAAATTGATGCCGCAACTGGGAGAAAAATATGTTACATCGATTTCATCTCCGAACATCACGTATTGAACGAAGTAACCATAGATAGAGGTCCAGCTCCTTGTTTATCCCTATTAGAACTCTATGGAAACGACTCACTAATGACTAAGGTTCAGGGAGATGGATTGATTGTTGCCACGCCTACGGGATCCACGGCATACTCATTGAGTGCAGGAGGCTCTTTAATATCGCCAAGCGTAAATGCCATAGCGGTGACGCCTATATGTCCTCATACTTTGAGCTTTAGGCCTATAATTTTACCAGATAGCATGGAATTAAAAGTTAGAGTAGATATGAACTCAAGAGGGACGTCGTGGGTGAATTTTGACGGAAAAGATAGAGTTGAATTGAAACAGGGTGACTATGTTGTGATAACTGCAAGCCCCTATTCGGTACCGACTATCGAGTCATCTGCCAGTGAATTTTTTGAAAGTATCAGTAAAAATCTTAATTGGAATGACCGCGAAGAGCAGAAGCCATTTGCACATATTCTCTCGCCAAAAAATCAAGAAAAATATAGATTAGACTCATCGAAAAATGGAAACGACACCATAAGTAATCCCCTCGAGAGTTCATGCATAAGCTCAGATGCACAAGATGAGGAGAGGAAATCCGTAACGGAAACAGAAACAGAAATAGTTGTTGAACGGACTCGTCAGGCTCATTTTGCAATCTAACGATTTCCCACATCCTGCGTTTCCGTAGTCAAGGGTTCATAATGGATGATGAGCCTGTAAACAGCTTTGTATTTACCTCTTTTACTTCAAGAATGCTCTTGCGTCGTTTGCAGTGTCGAAGAAGATCCAGTAGAGCTATACAAAATGGAGAAATGAAACAGTTGAACCAGAGCGCCGCATTTGGCAGGTAGTTTCGCTAAATTTCCTCATGCGCGTTTGTAATTATGCTAGTTAACCATATGATAAGGTTGCCTAACTTGCAGTCACCGGAAGGTTATTTCCGGAATGGTGCAGAATAATTTTTAAAATAGTAGCATATATTTCGTTCCAATTCCCAAATAGGGAATTATAATTATGACAGATAAATTCCCGATTAGGAAGAAGCGCGAAAATTCTTGAAAAACTTTTTTCAACCTCGAAGAAAATCGTCGTCCTTCGAAGATTTAGTGGGAATCTTCAAGGTGGATAGTTTCCAAATTAAAACTGCAGAAGAGGCTTTTAAAACATGCCTGAGGTATAAAAAGAACAACATTCCTGGTGATTATGGTTTCTGTTGGACCCTGTTCCCTTTGTAAAACTTCTATTTATTGTCCTGCAAATAAGCTAATTATATAATTAATAATGGCAATCGTTAATAGTTGGCTAATTTGTTTAGTCAGTATTTTTTCCTTCGTGGTACGTGTAGAGGCCGCTACATTTTGCAATGCAACTCAAGCATGTCCCGAAGATAAACCATGTTGCTCACAATATGGTGAATGTGGTACTGGTCAATATTGTCTGAACAACTGTGATGTAAGATATTCGTTTAGTCATGATTCATGTATGCCTGTACCTATCTGCAAGAGTTCATCCACTAAATTCAAAGATTATTCCTCTAAGTTGGGGAATGCTAACACTTTCTTAGGAAATGTTAGTGAGGCTGATTGGTTGTATACTGGTGACGTTTTGGATTATGATGATGAAGAAAGTTTAATTTTGGCGATGCCCAAGAACAGTGGTGGTACCGTTCTTTCCTCCACGAGGGCTGTTTGGTATGGTAAGGTCAGTGCTAGAATAAAGACGTCACATCTTGCTGGTGTGGTCACTGGGTTCATTCTGTATTCCGGCGCAGGTGATGAACTTGATTACGAATTCGTCGGTGCTGATCTAGAAACTGCTCAAACCAATTTCTATTGGGAAAGTGTTTTGAACTACACGAATTCTGCCAATATTTCCACTACTGATACATTTGAAAACTACCATACTTACGAATTAGATTGGCACGAAGATTATGTAACATGGTCCATCGATGGTGTCGTCGGTAGAACCTTGTACAAGAACGAAACTTATAACGCCACCACCCAAAAATATCAATACCCACAAACCCCATCCAAGGTGGATATTTCCATTTGGCCAGGTGGTAATTCTACCAACGCTCCAGGAACCATTGCATGGTCTGGTGGTGAAATTAATTGGGACGCATCCGATATCAGCAACCCAGGATATTATTATGCTATTGTCAATGAAGTTAATATCACATGTTATGATCCACCAAGCGATACCAAGAAGAATGGTACTTCTGCTTATGTGTATACTTCGTCCAGTGAATTTTTGGCCAAAGACATTGCTATTACCGATGATGAGGTCATGATGGACAGTGATGAGGGATCTGGCTTGGACCCACATAAGGGAGCTACCACATCTTCCACCCAAAAGAGTTCTTCCTCAACTGCAACCTCTTCCTCCAAAACGTCATCCGATCACAGCAGTTCAACTAAGAAGAGTAGTAAGACTAGTTCCACCGCTTCATCATCATCATCATCATCTTCTTCTTCTTCTTCTTCTTCCTCTACTGCTACTAAGAACGGAGATAAAGTCGTATCCTCCGTATCCTCTTCCGTCACTTCCCAAACTCAAACAACATCTTCTGTAAGCGGAAGCGCCTCCAGCAGTACAAGCTCAATGAGCGGTAATAACGCAGGTGCCAACGTAGCGGCAAACTGGCGTTTGACTGTTTTATGTGTCATCCTAGGTTATGTCTTATAGGAGGATCTGCATCTAAGAACAAATAGGCTACACAGGACTCTCAAAAAAAAATGTATTAATAAATAAAAGAACTTAAATATAGACTTTTTATTCGCATGCATATAAAAATAATTAATTAATAAATAACTGTAAAAAACTAGAATAATAAAAGTAATAAATATCTCCTCCGACGACATAGCCTATTTGGCAGCCTTTGTCATATAAGTAATTAAATCGTTTCTGTCCTTTTCCTTCTTCAACCCGGCAAACGCCATCTTGGTACCAGGAATATATTTCTTTGGGTTCGTCAAGTACTCGGACATACTATCCTCATCCCATTTGACGTTCTTGTTGATGTTTGCATCTGTGTAAGAATAACCCTTTACCTGACCTGAATGTCTACCAAAAATACCATGTAAATTAGGTCCAACTTTGTTAGGACCACCCTCTTCTATTGTATGACACTGCTGACACCTCGTTTTAAACAATGTAGCACCCTTTTTTGCAGAGCCTGGTTTGAATCCCGTACTTTCTTTAGCCATGTTTTGTTTATGATGTAATGTAGTTTACTGAAGTTTACTTAAAGTAATGTGAATAAATGCTTGTATGTGATCTTCTTGTATAAGTCTTTGATTTTGTTTCAACCTCAACAAAAAGAGAACTATTCTGATCTAATCTTCTCGAGCTTCACAACACGATATATATATATGTTGTGTGCCTTTGTCTTTGCCCCTTGCGGCCACTTATAGTAGTTGGAACTTGAATAAATGCCCTCGCTATTATCGCTATTAGCTTTGAGAAGGTGGGAAAAGACCCCTCGGCGGGGGACTGCAGACCCTTCTCAGAGAAGGCACGAAGGAAAATAATTCAATAAGGGGCGCTATAACCCGGCTGCTGATCCATTTCTTTTTTCGTTTCTTTTTCTTCAAGCGGAATGATAATAATAATACCAACGATGACGGTGGTGAGTGGGATGAATATGGAATGGTCATTGGGCAAAAGGTCCTGCTAGCTCGTATACCAAAAATGGGAGACAATTACTCGACTTACTTGCTTGATATTGAAGGGACAGTGTGCCCGATCTCGTTCGTGAAGGAGACTTTATTCCCTTATTTCACGAATAAAGTGCCGCAATTGGTTCAACAGGATACAAGGGACTCCCCGGTTTCCAACATTCTGTCGCAGTTTCACATCGACAATAAGGAGCAGTTGCAGGCGCATATTTTGGAGTTGGTGGCCAAGGATGTGAAGGATCCAATCTTGAAACAGTTGCAAGGCTACGTCTGGGCTCACGGATACGAATCTGGGCAGATTAAGGCGCCCGTTTATGCAGATGCTATTGACTTTATCAAGAGGAAGAAGCGTGTGTTTATCTACTCTAGTGGATCTGTAAAGGCACAGAAATTGCTGTTCGGGTATGTTCAGGATCCCAACGCGCCTGCGCATGATTCGTTGGATTTGAATTCTTATATAGATGGTTATTTCGACATCAACACTTCTGGAAAGAAAACCGAAACACAGTCTTACGCCAACATCTTGCGGGATATCGGTGCGAAGGCTAGCGAGGTACTGTTCTTGAGCGATAATCCATTGGAATTGGACGCAGCGGCCGGCGTTGGAATAGCTACTGGGTTAGCTTCCCGACCTGGTAATGCACCTGTCCCCGATGGGCAAAAGTACCAGGTATACAAGAATTTTGAAACTCTTTAACAAAACTGTATATATGCGCTAAAAGCAGTATAATCATTATTTGTTGTTGTTATTATTATTATTATTGTTATTATTATTATTATTATTATTATTGAGATTAATATTACCATCTCTCTGTTTTCTTTTCTTTCCCTTCTAGCATATATAAATACACATACGTTATTGATTTCTACGTAAGCTTTTTTTTTCCCTTGGCTCAAAAATCATGCAACATTGTCGAGAATAAGTGAAGATACTTCAAGCCATAACATTACTACAATCTCAGTCGGCATGATCGCTGAATAGAATATTTGCTGCAGCTTCTTCGTTTTTATCGCACGCAAAATACACCTGGATAACAAGATCTCTTTCAAAGCCCAATTCACAGAGGCGCGAAATAGCTTGATCGTCTTCGGGGGTATAGTCAACTTGGAAAGAACCTTCACCTTCACCTTGTCCCAGTCCTGCAGCAGCAGCCTCTCCTGTAACTTCTATATCCTCTCCTTCCACCATATCATCCGCACCTTCCATAACATCTTGCATATTGTCACCCACGGCTTCTAGCAACATGGACACAAACACTTCTGGGTTTGCCATGATATGTTCACGTAATTGAGGATATCTAGCACTTATGTTTTCCAACAATGGGGCTAAAGCTTCTGGGTTACCTGAAACGACCTGTCTCAACGATAGTAAATCTTCTACAGTGAGGCCAATGGAACCTGGAGGTCCACCTTGCGCAGCATCTGTAGCTCCTCCAGTTGTGCCAAGCGCACCGGATGAAGCATTACCGCCTTGGGCAGCTTGTGCAAATAAGTCGTCTTCAGCCGGTTGTTCCGCAGTGGTGGCGGCTGTCGATGGTTGTTCCGCTGCGGCGGCTGTTTGTTGCTGTGGTTCCGGTTGACGCAGATTTTCTGGAATACCCATCAGTAGATATTCCACCGCTCTATCTGGATTATTAAAGGCTGCTCTCAAGGCTCGTTCGACTTCCTCTCTTTGGTAGCCCATTTCCATGATTCTCTCGATGGTCTCGTTCCTCTCGGTTCCCACCACGAATCCCGGTGTAGAGGCAGATTCAGTACGTTCTGTAGTGGCGGTTTGTTCTTCTTGCGGTTGTGAGCCTTCGGGAGCAGTGGCTGCAGGAGCTGCAGAAGCATCCGTACTGGGGGATGCTTCTGTAGAATTTTCTCTTCCGGGGGTAGTGGCGCTCTCAGGAGCAATTGGAGGTTCTGTTACTTTGGTCTTCGTGGACTTTTTTTGAGAAACCATGAAGACAACTTGGTCCCCATCTTTTAGCCCGCATTCCGATACGGTTTTGGAATCTTGTAGCACTTTACCCGAGTAGATCAGTTTTATTTGAGATTCTTCACAAGAAATGGATTGAGCAAGCTTGGTCTTGGTCTCTAAAATTGTGTTTGAAGGTTCCAGATCTAAAGGAACTTTTTCCTTCTTGAAATTTTTAAAGGTTAAGCTAACCATTTTTCTATTGTATGTTGTCTTTGTGTGATCTGTGATTTAAAGGTGGAGTTAGATGCCTTTATTAAGTCTTTAGAGGAAGGAAAATTGGATGGTAGCAAGCTTGTCTGCGAACGGCCTTATCAATGGTTCAAACTTAAAAACAGGGAGAAAAACCTAAGTGTACCTTCTAGCTTTAGCTACTAGTCAATACTGGATGGGACCTTGTTCTATCATTTTTTCTTAAGTTTTGCTGTCGCTATTTCTTGCCTAGCCATAATGAAAGAGAAGAAAATAAAAAAATTTCAATTTCGCCACCGAGCCGTGTATAGTGATTGATATAACAATGGTATTGTAATTCACTCAAAGAAAAGTTAAAGACCAAAGAATAGAGGTTTGATATTATTATCGGTATATATGTACAACTATATGAATTCGTACTTCATATGTAGGTCACTAAAAAACCGAGCCTAGTTTCTATCAGGGTCGAAGTCTAATGGAACTTCTTTAGGATGTTTTTTCTTGTTCTTGTCGTTGTCATCAAGAGGTTTCCCCTGCGGGTTGCCGTCGAGCTGTTGTTGCTGTTGCTGTTGCTGCTGCTGCTGTTGTTGTTGTTGTTGCTGTTGTTGTTGTTGTTGGTTGTTTGGTGAGACAAAGTCACCCTTTGAGTCCACCAGCTCCGAGCCATCTCCCTCTTCAGACCAGTCTACAGTGACTTTATTGTTCAAAGTGGAGTCAATGTTTTTTAAGATTGAATCTCTTTCTTCGTTCCATTGGTCTCTGACATCTTCAAATCCAATCTCCCAGATCTTGTTGTAAAATTCGCGAATTCTCTCTTCTTCTAGTTTCCGCTTCTCCTCTTCAGCCATCCAAGCCATGTGCTTTAAGTCGTCGCTGGAAGGTTCGTAGATGTGCCAGATGACATAATGGGGCAAGCCGATGACATTGTAATTCATCCTGCGGGAGAGCCTACCGAATGCTTCTGTCTCTGCGTGCTTTTCAAAGGAGAATGCAGGAAAGTGTGAGCCTGTTCTGAATACTTTAGCTTTCGCGAGAATCGAGACCCCTCCAATACCGTCCAATTCCATTTCGTCTTCTGGATTACCGTTTGGGTCTCTCATGTATGCCAGGTGAGGTCTCCAAGTGGCGTACTCTGGGTACCCTTCCACAATGACAGCATCTTCGTCTAGGGAATCCGCCAATTGAAGACCCCCTTCTGATTCCTTCCATGAATTTAAATCGTAGGGTTGAATGTTTCCCAGCCAGTCTGGTAAAGGTCTCCAGACGTTGGGGACAATGACGTCCTTGTCGTGATGCATTAGATCCTCCATGATGGTAGTGGGGATGGTTTCGACATCCACGTCTCTCCAGTAAACCCAGGAGTGGTATGGTTTCAGGGCCACGGACCCAAGCCAATTACGAGCCCTGGCCATCAGCTTTCTTCTGGGGCCCTGGGCGCCAAACCCGTGACGATCAGAAAAGGACTGACCAATGATTTGGCCGAAGTCCTTCTCATAGATTTCGATGTTACCAAACCTTTTGGACTTGTCTTGTTGCGATTGCGCCATCTGTAGATTGGATAGTAACACGCCCATGGTGTTATCCGAAGAGTCACTCACCAAAAACGACAGATCAATCAGGTTGTGCGGATATGTCATGGTATTCAGATGGTTAAAAAACATGGGAAGATGCTCAGAAGCATCTCTCAGTGGCACGCAAAACAAGATGCGGTCACCCTGTTGCCAACCATCTTTGTTGCCTTGGTAATTTCGTAGGTCGTAGAACTCTACGCTGGGAGTATTTTTAAAATCTGGAACATAGGGCTTGAAGATTCCTTGGAAAGTTACCAGCTGGAATAGCGATATCGAGAAGAACGAAAGCACGAGTCTTGTGAGAAAGAACACCGTAAGCAACGTTCCAGCGATACTTACTGTGGTAGGGTTGAACGAGAGTTTTCTGTTATTATACTTCATTATGGACGTACACTTTGCATGAAAGCCACAAGGAACTGTTTAATGGAGCGAAAAAAAGATGATGAGGGTAAATCGCACCAACACTCGCCTAGCAACTGAGTGATGAATGGTTTTGCAATGCTTGCTGTCTCTACTAACAGATCTTGGCGTTTTTGAATCGTGTAGTTATTTTTATTTATTTTTTTTATTTCATGTTTTCATGATTTCATCTTACGCAATTTTTTCACGATGAGACAAGGCGGGCGACCCCACACAAGAGGAAAATTGAACACAATGCGTTGGTAAAGGGATTACGAATTGATTAAACCAACATAGTGAGACAAGAAAAGAAAAGAAAAGAAAAGGAAAATGAAAAAAAATAAAAAAAAGAAGGCAACTAGACCAGATGAGCCCGGTTCATTTCTATTCTCTGCAGTCACTGCTATTTTCATCAACAGCGCAGGCCAAGTTGAACGAGATAGTAGCAATCGTAAAAGGAACTAGCTAACTTCATCATGAAAGTTTACCCTTTCTTGCCGCTACCCTTCTCGTTTGGCTGGTATTAGAGCACAGCGGATATATCCGGCTCAACAGTATAAGTAACGATAAGTCCTGACCATTGGCTTCGTTCTGGTGGCATTTTCTCTGAGGGGTGAGAACAGCAAAACGGGAACGGCGACTTGGAGTAGTATAACGCTGTAGCTGGACGCTGAGGGGCCAAGGCCGGTAAAATTCTGCAACACCCAGACCTTGCTGCAGTGATATCATCCACCCATACCCCTCGATGTATTCCGTAGCGTTATATCGGGTCCGTGTGAGGCGACAAGGGACCTCCCGCACCGCACATACCGCAGGAGCTAAAAGAAACGCCGTCGCCCGAAAAAAAGTTTCGAAGGTGAAGGAACAGTGGTAATAAAAATTTTTTTCGTCGTCGTCGTCGATCGGCTTTTGGCCGCGTTGATCGTCGTGTTCCACGATTATATAATGCACAAGGTTTTTGCCATATCTTGACATTGGAATCCCTCATTTCCTAAATTCCTCTCCTTCTATCAATTGCTTCCTTTCCTTCTTTCTAACGATTCTACTTCTGTAGCCAATTACTCATAGACTCCCAAACACACACAAATACCAACTCATATATACAATGTCTGACGAAGAACATACCTTTGAAACTGCTGACGCTGGTTCCTCCGCCACCTACCCAATGCAATGTTCTGCCTTGAGAAAGAACGGTTTCGTTGTCATCAAGAGTAGACCATGTAAGATTGTCGACATGTCCACTTCTAAGACTGGTAAGCACGGTCACGCTAAAGTCCATTTGGTTGCCATTGATATCTTCACTGGTAAGAAGTTGGAAGATTTGTCTCCATCTACTCACAACATGGAAGTTCCAGTTGTCAAGAGAAACGAATACCAATTGTTGGACATTGATGACGGTTTCTTGTCTTTGATGAACATGGACGGTGACACTAAGGATGATGTCAAGGCTCCAGAAGGTGAATTGGGTGACAGTTTGCAAACTGCTTTTGATGAAGGTAAGGACTTGATGGTTACCATCATCTCCGCTATGGGTGAAGAAGCCGCCATCTCCTTCAAGGAAGCTGCTAGAACCGATTAAACCGGTTAACATCATGGCATGGGATATAAATGAAAAAAGAAAAAAAAACTCCGACGCCCCTTCCATCACATCATGTACTCTTCGCTGAACCGGGTTTTTTTCTTTGCAATTTTTTTTTCGTTCTCCTAAAGCATACACAAATAAATCCTTTTTTTTATTTTCTATTTATTTTGTTATTTATCATCTATATAGCAATAATATACTTTGTTTTTATTCGTATTTCACACTTTTCTTTTTCCTTATGCAGGCAGTGTAATTCATTGGGGAGGATGATTTTCATGTGCGCATATCTACCGGCTGCAAGCAGCCGGTCGGTGGCAAATCCGGCGCTTCCCCCTCAAAAAAAAAAAAAAAAAAAAAAAAAGGGAACTCTCAGAACGGGGGAGGTTGAAGAGCAGGCCAAGGGAAATATTAGTTTTGACCTATGTGGGAAACAGAATTTTCAATGAGTTATGGCAACTTGGCCGAGTGGTTAAGGCGAAAGATTAGAAATCTTTTGGGCTTTGCCCGCGCAGGTTCGAGTCCTGCAGTTGTCGTTATTTTTCTCTTTTTTTTCAATTTCCCTTGTTCGTCAGATCGAGGCGGTAGAAGAAACAATTACTTTTCCTAAATGGGTAAAAACTCGTGTTTTAGGAAAAAAAAGAAAAATTTGGTCAAAACTCGAAAGATAGGTTCTTAATCTTCTTTCAAGTTGAAAAGGCCTACGCTCTTTTCCTTGAAGCATTTTCATCCTACTGCTCGTATTGAACTCCACTATAAGCGCACCAAAAAGATACAAACGTCAATTATGGAAGGCTCAACGGGATTTGATGGAGACGCTACTACTTTTTTCGCTCCAGACGCTGTGTTTGGTGACAGAGTGCGCAGATTTCAAGAGTTTTTAGATACTTTCACCTCATACAGAGACTCTGTAAGGTCCATACAAGTTTACAACAGCAATAACGCGGCCAACTACAACGATGATCAAGATGACGCAGACGAACGAGATTTGCTAGGTGATGACGACGGTGATGATCTTGAAAAGGAAAAGAAAGCAGCATCGTCCACCTCATTGAATATACTCCCTCACAGGATTATCATCTCGCTTGATGACTTGAGAGAATTCGACAGGTCGTTCTGGTCGGGCATTTTAGTCGAACCAGCATACTTCATCCCGCCTGCCGAAAAGGCGCTTACTGACCTAGCAGATTCCATGGACGATGTTCCACATCCCAATGCCTCTGCAGTATCGTCTCGCCATCCTTGGAAGCTTTCGTTCAAAGGCTCATTTGGTGCACACGCATTGTCTCCTCGTACTCTAACGGCACAACATTTAAACAAACTGGTCTCTGTTGAGGGTATCGTAACTAAGACTTCGTTGGTCAGGCCAAAGCTTATCAGATCTGTCCACTACGCGGCAAAGACTGGTAGATTCCATTACAGAGATTATACAGATGCTACTACAACTCTCACCACCCGCATCCCAACGCCTGCCATCTATCCAACGGAGGACACTGAAGGTAACAAACTAACCACCGAATATGGGTATAGTACGTTCATAGACCATCAGCGTATCACTGTGCAAGAAATGCCCGAAATGGCCCCCGCTGGCCAACTTCCCAGGTCCATTGACGTCATTCTCGATGACGACCTTGTGGACAAGACCAAGCCAGGTGACAGAGTTAACGTTGTCGGGGTATTCAAGTCGCTTGGTGCTGGTGGCATGAACCAGTCCAACTCTAATACATTGATCGGGTTCAAAACTCTGATCCTAGGTAATACGGTGTATCCTCTCCACGCCAGATCCACGGGTGTCGCTGCGAGACAAATGTTGACAGATTTCGATATAAGAAATATCAATAAACTATCCAAAAAAAAGGACATTTTCGATATCTTGTCTCAATCTTTAGCGCCTTCTATTTATGGACATGACCATATAAAGAAAGCCATTTTATTGATGCTCATGGGAGGTGTGGAGAAAAATTTAGAAAATGGCTCGCATTTAAGAGGTGACATCAATATCCTAATGGTGGGTGATCCATCCACTGCCAAGTCCCAATTGCTAAGGTTTGTGTTGAATACAGCATCACTGGCAATTGCTACTACTGGTAGAGGTTCTTCCGGTGTCGGTTTGACCGCAGCGGTCACTACTGATAGGGAAACAGGTGAAAGAAGACTAGAGGCTGGTGCCATGGTTCTTGCTGACCGCGGGGTTGTATGTATTGATGAATTTGATAAGATGACAGATGTGGATAGAGTCGCCATTCATGAAGTAATGGAACAACAAACGGTGACGATTGCCAAAGCAGGTATTCACACAACATTAAATGCTCGTTGTAGTGTTATTGCTGCCGCAAATCCCGTTTTTGGGCAGTACGATGTCAATAGAGATCCACACCAAAACATTGCCCTACCGGACTCGCTGTTGTCTCGTTTTGATTTACTATTTGTTGTGACAGACGATATCAATGAAATCAGAGATAGATCCATTAGTGAGCATGTCTTAAGAACACACAGATATTTGCCTCCAGGTTATTTAGAGGGTGAACCTGTGAGAGAGCGTTTGAATTTATCATTAGCCGTTGGGGAGGATGCAGATATAAATCCTGAAGAGCATTCCAACTCCGGGGCTGGTGTAGAAAATGAAGGAGAAGATGATGAAGACCATGTCTTCGAAAAGTTCAACCCCTTATTACAAGCAGGTGCTAAGTTAGCAAAAAACAAAGGTAACTATAACGGTACAGAAATTCCAAAGCTAGTCACCATCCCATTCTTAAGAAAGTACGTTCAATATGCCAAGGAAAGGGTTATTCCACAGTTAACACAAGAAGCCATCAATGTTATTGTGAAAAATTATACTGATTTAAGAAACGATGATAATACCAAAAAATCGCCCATTACTGCAAGAACTTTGGAGACTTTGATCAGATTAGCCACAGCTCACGCCAAAGTCAGGTTATCCAAAACAGTCAACAAGGTGGATGCTAAAGTGGCTGCCAATCTACTAAGGTTTGCACTATTGGGTGAGGATATCGGCAATGATATCGATGAAGAGGAAAGTGAATACGAAGAAGCTTTGTCGAAGAGGTCTCCACAGAAATCACCGAAAAAAAGACAAAGAGTCAGACAACCAGCAAGCAACTCTGGATCCCCAATCAAATCTACTCCAAGAAGGTCAACGGCATCTTCCGTTAATGCCACGCCATCGTCAGCACGCAGAATATTACGTTTTCAAGATGACGAACAGAACGCTGGTGAAGACGATAACGATATAATGTCACCGCTTCCTGCGGATGAGGAAGCTGAATTACAAAGAAGGCTTCAACTGGGGTTGAGAGTGTCTCCAAGACGTAGAGAACATCTTCACGCACCTGAGGAAGGTTCGTCGGGACCTCTTACCGAGGTCGGTACTCCAAGATTACCTAACGTATCTTCTGCAGGTCAGGATGATGAGCAACAACAGTCAGTTATTTCTTTTGACAATGTGGAGCCTGGTACCATTTCTACTGGTAGATTGTCTTTAATCTCAGGTATTATTGCGCGTCTGATGCAAACAGAAATATTTGAAGAAGAATCCTATCCTGTGGCCTCTTTGTTCGAAAGAATCAACGAAGAACTACCGGAGGAGGAAAAATTCTCCGCTCAAGAATATTTAGCAGGTTTGAAGATCATGTCGGACAGAAATAACTTAATGGTTGCTGACGATAAAGTTTGGAGAGTCTGATGTCACAGGAATGTTTACTAAAAGACTTCCATTCTTGGCTTTTTTTCTTTTTGTCATTCATAATTTTCAGTTCATTTCCAGATTATTTAGTTCATTAATTGTTATTCGTGTATTAAAGAATTATGTATTAAAACGCTTATTTCCTTCTTTTGTTTGAATGTGTTGTAAGCAGTTATGGGGCACTATATCTTCTGTTAATGAATATGTGTGATACTTTGGCTTATCTTACTTGCTCATTCGTGGCTTCTTGTCACGCCATACGTTACGCGTTTCTCTTCCTCTTCGCGTGTTCTGAATAAAGCCAAGTGGCAATGTCTCTTCCACCATATAACATGAAGCTTTAGCAAGCTTTTAGCTCTAGACATAGTTGACATATCAGACCTACAGAAACATAGGAATCGGTAAATGACAAAGAAATCATTTGTGAGCAGTCCTATTGTTAGGGACTCGACATTGCTGGTACCAAAGTCATTAATAGCAAAGCCGTACGTATTACCGTTTTTCCCGTTATACGCTACCTTTGCCCAACTATATTTCCAGCAATATGATCGTTACATCAAAGGACCTGAGTGGACTTTTGTCTACTTGGGGACATTGGTATCCTTGAACATCCTAGTCATGTTAATGCCTGCTTGGAATGTCAAGATCAAGGCGAAATTCAACTACAGTACTACTAAAAATGTCAATGAAGCTACTCACATTCTCATCTACACCACTCCAAATAATGGTTCTGATGGTATCGTTGAAATTCAGAGAGTAACTGAAGCGGGCTCTTTGCAGACTTTTTTCCAATTTCAAAAGAAAAGATTCTTGTGGCATGAAAATGAGCAGGTATTTTCTTCACCAAAGTTCCTTGTTGATGAATCCCCAAAGATCGGTGATTTCCAAAAATGTAAGGGCCATTCCGGTGACCTAACTCATTTGAAGAGACTATATGGTGAGAATAGTTTTGATATTCCTATTCCAACATTTATGGAATTATTCAAAGAGCACGCTGTTGCGCCATTGTTTGTTTTCCAAGTTTTCTGTGTTGCCTTATGGCTATTGGATGAGTTCTGGTATTATTCTTTGTTTAACTTATTCATGATTATCTCCATGGAGGCAGCTGCAGTATTTCAAAGATTAACTGCCTTGAAGGAATTTAGAACTATGGGTATCAAACCTTATACCATTAACGTGTTTAGAAACAAAAAATGGGTAGCATTGCAAACCAATGAATTGTTACCTATGGATTTAGTGTCTATAACAAGAACCGCCGAGGAGAGCGCAATTCCTTGCGATTTGATCTTGCTCGATGGCTCCGCTATTGTTAATGAAGCAATGCTTTCAGGTGAATCTACTCCCTTGTTAAAGGAATCCATTAAATTACGTCCTAGTGAAGATAATTTACAACTGGACGGTGTTGACAAGATTGCTGTGTTACATGGTGGTACAAAGGCATTACAAGTAACACCTCCTGAACATAAATCGGATATCCCTCCTCCACCTGATGGAGGTGCCTTAGCCATCGTCACCAAAACTGGCTTTGAAACATCTCAGGGTTCTTTAGTTCGAGTTATGATTTACTCCGCTGAACGTGTTTCCGTCGATAATAAGGAAGCGTTGATGTTCATTCTTTTCTTGTTGATTTTCGCTGTTATTGCATCCTGGTACGTTTGGGTTGAGGGTACAAAAATGGGTAGAATTCAATCCAAATTGATCTTGGACTGTATATTAATTATTACATCTGTTGTTCCTCCTGAGTTACCAATGGAATTGACCATGGCTGTCAACAGTTCTCTGGCCGCCCTTGCCAAGTTCTATGTCTATTGTACTGAACCATTTAGAATTCCATTTGCTGGTAGAATTGATGTTTGTTGTTTCGATAAAACTGGTACTTTGACCGGCGAAGATCTTGTGTTTGAAGGTCTAGCTGGTATCTCTGCGGACTCCGAAAACATTCGTCACTTGTACAGCGCTGCCGAAGCACCAGAAAGTACAATTCTTGTCATTGGTGCTGCTCACGCTTTAGTTAAATTGGAAGATGGTGATATTGTTGGTGACCCAATGGAAAAGGCGACCTTAAAGGCTGTTGGTTGGGCTGTCGAAAGAAAAAACAGTAACTATAGAGAGGGCACCGGAAAATTGGATATTATCCGTAGATTTCAATTTTCTTCTGCTTTAAAAAGGTCTGCTTCTATTGCTTCTCACAACGATGCCTTGTTTGCTGCTGTCAAAGGTGCACCTGAAACGATTCGTGAAAGGCTTTCTGACATTCCCAAGAATTATGACGAAATCTATAAATCCTTTACACGCTCTGGTTCAAGAGTTTTGGCTTTGGCTTCTAAGTCGTTGCCAAAAATGTCTCAGTCTAAAATTGATGATCTAAACCGTGATGATGTTGAATCTGAATTAACCTTTAATGGGTTTTTGATTTTCCATTGTCCTCTGAAGGATGACGCTATTGAAACCATTAAAATGTTAAATGAATCCTCCCATCGTTCTATTATGATTACTGGTGATAATCCATTAACTGCTGTTCATGTGGCTAAAGAAGTTGGCATAGTTTTTGGCGAAACTTTAATCTTAGACAGAGCAGGTAAATCTGACGACAATCAGTTGCTGTTCCGTGATGTTGAAGAGACAGTTTCCATCCCATTTGATCCATCAAAAGACACTTTTGATCATTCTAAATTATTTGATAGATATGATATTGCTGTTACTGGATATGCTTTGAATGCCTTGGAAGGGCATTCTCAATTAAGGGATCTATTACGTCACACCTGGGTTTACGCACGTGTTTCACCATCCCAAAAGGAGTTCTTGCTGAATACACTAAAGGATATGGGATATCAAACTTTAATGTGCGGTGATGGTACTAATGATGTTGGTGCTTTGAAACAAGCTCATGTTGGTATTGCATTGTTGAATGGTACCGAAGAAGGTTTGAAAAAATTGGGTGAACAACGCAGATTGGAAGGTATGAAAATGATGTATATAAAGCAAACTGAATTTATGGCTAGATGGAATCAACCACAGCCACCTGTTCCTGAACCGATTGCACACTTATTCCCACCTGGTCCAAAAAATCCTCATTATCTGAAAGCTTTAGAAAGCAAAGGTACCGTCATTACGCCAGAAATCAGAAAAGCAGTTGAAGAAGCAAATTCCAAACCTGTTGAAGTCATCAAACCAAATGGACTATCGGAAAAAAAACCTGCTGACTTAGCTTCTTTGTTGTTGAACTCTGCTGGTGATGCCCAAGGTGATGAAGCACCAGCTCTAAAGTTAGGAGATGCATCTTGCGCTGCCCCTTTTACCTCGAAACTGGCCAATGTTTCTGCTGTTACTAACATTATACGTCAAGGCCGTTGTGCTTTAGTTAACACAATTCAAATGTACAAAATCTTGGCCTTGAATTGTTTAATCAGTGCCTACTCTTTGTCCATCATTTACATGGCTGGTGTCAAATTTGGTGATGGTCAAGCCACTGTCTCCGGTTTGTTACTATCGGTTTGTTTCTTGAGTATTTCCCGTGGTAAACCTTTAGAAAAACTATCCAAGCAAAGGCCACAGTCCGGAATTTTCAATGTTTACATTATGGGATCTATTTTGTCTCAATTTGCCGTTCATATTGCCACTTTAGTTTACATCACTACAGAGATTTATAAATTGGAACCCAGAGAGCCACAAGTTGATCTTGAAAAGGAATTTGCTCCATCATTATTGAATACGGGTATTTTCATCATTCAGTTGGTACAACAAGTCTCTACATTTGCTGTCAATTATCAAGGTGAGCCATTCAGAGAAAACATTAGGAGTAACAAAGGTATGTATTATGGTTTATTGGGTGTGACAGGTTTGGCACTTGCAAGTGCTACTGAATTTTTACCTGAGCTAAACGAAGCCATGAAGTTTGTGCCAATGACTGATGACTTTAAGATTAAGTTGACCCTAACATTATTGCTCGATTTCTTTGGTAGTTGGGGTGTCGAGCATTTTTTCAAGTTTTTCTTCATGGACGACAAACCATCAGACATTTCTGTGCAACAGGTCAAGATTGCCTCTAAATGATAAATCTTTTATGTAGTACCCCTTTTTGTATTTATATACTTATATTACCCATTCATATAGATCTTTTTTAATGGGTGTATTGTTAAGTTTATGAAAGTGCTGTATTATTTGTAAAACAGCTTCTAAGTATACGAAAATTATAATAGCTTCAAGTTTATATTTTGTTGCTAGCGTTACGGTTATGTTTTTACGATACATATCGCCTAAGCAGGTCTCTGCGCCTAAAAAAAGTAAACATATAAATTGGGAAAGCAATATAATTAAACATACTGCTATAGTAAATTCATTACTAGGCCAATTTAACCGTGCCTTATTATGATATGAAATACCAGTCAACAAGTCCCGCTTAAATGCACTCTAGTAAAGCTACAGGTGGTTAACAAAAATTAAGAAAACAGAACAACCACGAGATTCTTTGAACACGGTCTGTCAAAGATCTTGACTTGGACTAGTTACACAATTTATTTTCCAACTGAGTGGTTTAGCACAGGAATAGTTTAATCGGGTCTTAAATTTTTACTTTGATTTTTGCAGGGGAGATGCTAAGTCAAATTGCAGCACCCTTTAAAGGGTCAGACGTAGAACATCAAAAAAAGAACAAATCTCAAAAATGATTATTTAACTAAGATTAGCAAACTTCAAAATCATGGCGATTAATTGATACCCTATTGATTTTTTTACCGAAGAGCATTTGTAACTATTTCACTGGTCATAATTAAGAACTTAAATTCAAGTAACATGTTACCATCATGGAAAGCCTTTAAAGCACATAATATACTTCGTATTCTGACCCGTTTCCAGTCAACCAAAATTCCAGATGCAGTTATCGGTATTGATTTAGGTACTACCAATTCTGCGGTAGCTATTATGGAAGGTAAAGTTCCGAGAATTATCGAAAATGCAGAAGGCTCAAGAACTACTCCGTCTGTAGTGGCTTTCACTAAAGACGGAGAACGTTTAGTTGGTGAGCCAGCCAAACGACAATCCGTCATAAACTCAGAAAACACTTTGTTTGCTACTAAGCGTTTAATCGGCCGCCGTTTCGAGGACGCTGAAGTCCAAAGAGATATTAATCAGGTTCCTTTCAAAATCGTCAAGCATTCTAATGGAGATGCCTGGGTAGAGGCTAGAAACAGAACGTACTCCCCCGCCCAAATAGGAGGTTTTATCTTAAATAAAATGAAGGAAACAGCGGAGGCTTACTTAGCGAAGAGCGTCAAAAATGCTGTTGTCACCGTTCCTGCTTACTTCAATGATGCCCAAAGACAAGCTACTAAAGACGCAGGACAAATTATTGGGCTTAATGTATTACGTGTTGTCAACGAACCAACAGCTGCTGCCCTAGCTTACGGTCTAGATAAATCAGAGCCAAAAGTCATTGCTGTTTTCGACTTGGGCGGTGGTACTTTCGATATTTCAATCCTGGACATCGATAACGGTATCTTTGAGGTTAAATCTACCAATGGTGACACCCATTTGGGTGGCGAAGATTTTGACATTTATTTGTTGCAAGAAATTATTTCTCATTTCAAGAAAGAAACCGGTATCGATTTGAGTAATGACCGTATGGCTGTCCAAAGAATAAGAGAAGCCGCTGAAAAGGCTAAAATCGAACTGTCTTCTACACTCTCTACAGAAATAAACTTGCCTTTCATAACTGCTGATGCTGCAGGCCCAAAGCATATTCGTATGCCCTTTTCTAGGGTTCAGCTTGAGAATATAACCGCCCCATTGATTGATAGAACGGTTGATCCTGTCAAAAAAGCACTGAAAGACGCAAGAATTACCGCCTCAGA
Source organism: Saccharomyces cerevisiae S288C (assembly GCF_000146045.2). Classification (NCBI taxonomy): domain Eukaryota; kingdom Fungi; phylum Ascomycota; class Saccharomycetes; order Saccharomycetales; family Saccharomycetaceae; genus Saccharomyces; species Saccharomyces cerevisiae. The sequence goes on from NC_001137.3 coordinate 95,702, forward strand.
TATATCGGATGTTTTATTAGTTGGTGGTATGTCAAGGATGCCCAAGGTTGCAGATACTGTAAAGAAATTATTCGGTAAGGATGCATCAAAAGCTGTTAACCCTGATGAAGCAGTCGCTTTAGGGGCCGCTATACAGGCTGCGGTCTTGTCTGGTGAAGTTACCGATGTTTTGTTGCTAGATGTCACTCCCCTATCATTGGGTATTGAAACTTTAGGAGGAGTTTTTACAAAATTAATCCCAAGAAATTCTACAATTCCCAATAAGAAATCTCAAATTTTTTCAACTGCGGCATCAGGTCAAACATCGGTGGAAGTTAAAGTTTTCCAAGGTGAGAGGGAGTTAGTCAAGGATAACAAATTAATAGGTAATTTTACTCTTGCGGGCATTCCTCCAGCTCCAAAAGGTACCCCACAAATTGAAGTCACTTTTGATATCGATGCGAACGGCATCATCAACGTTTCAGCAAAAGATCTCGCCAGCCACAAAGACTCTTCCATCACTGTTGCCGGAGCGTCTGGGCTATCTGATACGGAGATTGATCGAATGGTTAATGAAGCGGAAAGATATAAAAATCAGGATAGAGCCAGAAGGAATGCCATCGAAACCGCTAACAAAGCTGACCAGCTAGCTAATGACACAGAAAATTCCATTAAGGAATTCGAAGGTAAGCTAGATAAAACTGATTCTCAAAGACTAAAAGATCAAATTTCATCCTTAAGGGAATTGGTTTCTCGGAGTCAAGCTGGAGATGAGGTTAATGATGACGATGTTGGAACAAAAATTGACAATTTGCGAACTTCATCGATGAAACTTTTTGAACAGTTATACAAGAACAGTGACAATCCTGAAACTAAGAACGGGAGAGAAAATAAATAACACAAGATAATAAAAAAGATAATATTTTCGTTTAAAATTTCAGAAATATTGCTTACATCAAACGAAATAGTAAGCGTAAACCATATATCCTTTCAACGATATGTATCATTTTTATAGTCTTTTGGCGGTATAAAAAGAATAGCCAAAGGTGGAAGTCAGGTTAAACCAAAAGAAACTACCCGCAAGGGATGTATGCATTTGAACATAAAAAACTATTCACTATTTTACAAATGTCAACATTAATTTTCTTTGGTGAAAATATGACTCTATAAAGTTTCATCACAACCTTGCGTAAATATAATCTGTTTGATGAATGTTGATTGTTTCATATATATCTCTTGATTCAATAAGACGCAATTCCATTTCTTTCATTTCCAAGGCGGAACCCATTTTTGCTTTCATTTTTCCTGAAGCATAGCTCCTAGTAATTTTCAAAACCTTCTGAATAACATTAAGAACATTATTGACTTGGTCTTCAAATTTTAATGTTGTTGTAGGGTTCGATAAGATCTTATACACTCGATCCAATAACAAAGCAGAAAACAAATCACCAACCCCAGTGAAATACGAATCAATAAACGGCACTCTGTAAACAATGGGGGTTTTACCCTCCATTGAAGCTACGCAATAAATAAAATCTTTGTCATCAAACATCTTACAGTCACAGGATGTGACAATGATCACTGGGATAGTTTGGTGTAATTTCTTTAAGGCCTTCTTCAAATGTTCTTTAGTCTTGATTTCCCCCCCATAAAGTATCTCCAGCTCAAATTGATTCGGAGTTATTATATCGACTAGCTGTTTTGGAGACAAAGCCAGCTTTCTATATTCTGGTATGACATCCTCACTAACATATAATTGTCCTTCGTCACCCATAACAGGATCCATAAGCCATATCATTTCTGGATTCGCCTCTTTAAATTTAGCGTAGTATGTTCCCATACATCGAACGGAATTCTTATTGGGCAAGTAGCCTGAAAGTAAGGCTTGGTAGTCTTGGGAAAAATTATCAAAAAGACCTGATAAGAGTTCCTTCAAATCTGTTTCCCTCGTTATAGTCCCAAACACTTTATCTAAACCATATCCGGTATGGTTGGAAAACTGAACACTGTTACAACAATCCACATCCCAGCCTAGACACTGTAAGGGAAACGTTGCAGCCTTATTTCCCACATATCCATGTACAACATGAGACTGCGTGGCCAAGAGACGAGGCATTTTTTCGTAATTTTTCGATAGCTACTGCAGACCAAACTCAGGGAGATTTAGTAGTCAGTGAACTCAAATTCTTTTCAACTTTTAAATCTACGCAAACTAATAAATTTTCGGTCGATAGTAAAGCAGTCATGATTACATCTCTTGCTTATTTTTGAAATATTTCAGTCATCGGACAATGGCGGAAATAGAATTCACATATTTCCGCCTTTGATGCAAGAAAAGGCTAAAAGGCTCATGAACTTAACTGTTACAATGTTAAATTAGCTAAAAGGCAGCCATCGCCATGTCGGAGGAAAAAAACCGTAACAATAAATTAGGTTTGGACTTTTGCAGTATTTAATGAGAGTTGGTGGCCAAGAATAATGGATGATAGCGCATCAAAAAAAGGAAGCTGATATGAACGACTTCACATAGAACTTTGACTCTTCTACAACGTGAATGCCTTTGATAAGAATGAAATTCCAAAACAAGTAGTGTTGGGAGGTAAATTTCCTCCACTGCTAATTCCAACTACGTGTGCATTTTTCAATAGTAATATTCCGTCACAAGAGGCTTATTTTCATTTTCTCTACCCTCATCTTTTTTTCACTTTTTTCCTTACAATGAATACATGTGATATAGATACTTAATTGTCTGTTTTGCGAGCTTGCTTCTTCATATCTATGTAATATGGGCCAGGTCAACCCAACATCTACCAATTATCTATATGATGAAAAATATGATTGGTAGTTACCGCCAATGCATAGATTTTAGACAACTTAATAAGGCCATGTTAAAGGGTGCATTCCCACTATCGCGCTTAGGATTGGATGAAGCATAACTTTTCTTCACTGTCAAATTGCATCGTAGTTATATCAGATCCAAATAAAAAATGAAAATAACAATAACAAGCCTTCTATTTTTTCTTGTCATGATCGTCGAGCTCGCAAGTGCGGGCACACTACTTCATAATGGTGCAAATTTGCCCTCATTACGTGATAACACCACTCTAACTGATGCTCGTAATGTGTTAAAGTACTTACAAGTGCTTGGTTTTCCAAGCAACAAAATAGCGGCTACAGATACTGTTGGAACTTTTATCATATTTAGCAATCGTACGGAAGCTAACACTACCGCTATGACGAAGACAGTGTCATACTGTTATCGTAACTACGGGCATAGTTTCTACTTCACTCATTACAAATACGACTATTTTCCTAGCGGGATTAGTTATATGGCAAAACTTGGCGATGCCACCGTCAACCATACGGACTTACCTCACTTTAGGAACAACAAACGGCTAACAACGCAAGAACTCAATGCCTTCCAACATCCAATTGTCGAGTTTCAGTAAGTACTCAGGTATTACGTTATGTACATGTATGATAATTCTGATTAACATCTTTTATACACAAAGATGTATGCATGAATGGTGCAAATATCTCGACGATGCGCAGTAAAGAAAGCAATTTACTACTAACGTCTAGCGATATCATAGATGATGACAGGATAACGATATAGGTTAGATGGATATTGGAGTAATTGTCAAGTCCCATTTTGATTGAAGACAACATTATTAGGCCTACAGAGTTGCTAAAATTCTCCACTAGGTCACAGGAGTTCGCAAAAGAGAATCAACAATCTACATAACCATGCACACATTTCTTCGTCCTCTACGTTATAATTTACTGCTCTAAAAGCGTCACTTCTCCTTTCATTTTATGTTTTATTGTTCATTATCCTACTGCGTTATCAATCCTTACATTTCGGCTTCCACTAAATTTAATGACTGCTTCTCATCATTTCATGTCTTCTAACGCCGTATATAATAATATCCCAGCAAAATATAACTGTTAGTTAGTGAATCATAACCGACTGTTACTCCTGCAATATCCATGGGAGAAATCACCATCGGAAGGTAAACTAACACGTAGGTATTGATTCTACCGGAAATGAACAAATGTCGTACTGCCCAAATGAGCCAAATGCCATCATATACGCCTTCATAACTATATTTGAAAAATACCTTTGCCTAAAAGACGAGTGGTATTGGAAACTTCAATTAGTGTTCAAAAATGTCCAGTGAGAGGATGAAGTTGTCGTGGTTGAAACAGCATAAACCACCTAAAATAGTATCAACTGACAACAACTGTGGAACACATGCGGTTACTTTTATAATTAACCGCAAAATACCTGAAATGAGCTAAGAAATAGTAATTATAAACATGCCACTACAAGTAACAGATTAAGTGATATGTTGGCGGACCTCAATATAAGCGACATGGAGAGATAGAGATAGAAGAATTTGTTATTGTGTTAATAAATAAAGTTAACATCCAGTTCTTTCAAGTTGGCTAAGCGCCGTGGCGCAGTGGAAGCGCGCAGGGCTCATAACCCTGATGTCCTCGGATCGAAACCGAGCGGCGCTAATTTTTCATTTCTTTTTGCCCGCAACAATAACACAGATCGCAATCATTTAAGCTATAGACTATAAGCTTTAACTTCTGCGTTATTATTAATAATTGTTATTGTTTTAGTTAGGTATTTCTATCAACTTATTTTATATATTCTATATTACAGTTTTCTTTTTTTACAAATTCACCCAGCAATTATTTATTATTAATTGTACATCTTCTTTAATAATGAATTTATTATTGCACAATATTCAACTTAGGAAAGATAGAGGAACTGAATTCTTTATCAGCAATGAAATAGGCCGTCTACGGCCGTCTACGGCCTATTCCATTGCTAAAAATTTGAATCGTATAAAGGGATATTACCCGGAAAAGAAACGCATTAAAAAAAAAAAAAAAAAAAAAACAGAAAAAGTGGTTAAGTGATTGACTGACCCTTGATAGTTTTGTACAATTATACACTCGTTCTGATTAAAAACTTGTTTATAAAAATCTTTTTAAAAGAAAGAGAAGATCGTGTTTATTGCTTTTCTCAAAAAGACTAATCAATTAGAATAACAAAAGAAACATATACATATAATGACTGAATTGTGTCCTGTCTACGCCCCTTTCTTTGGTGCCATTGGTTGTGCCTCTGCAATTATCTTCACCTCATTAGGTGCTGCTTACGGTACTGCTAAGTCTGGTGTTGGTATCTGTGCCACTTGTGTGTTGAGACCAGACCTATTATTCAAGAACATTGTTCCTGTTATTATGGCTGGTATCATTGCCATTTACGGTTTAGTTGTTTCCGTTTTGGTTTGTTATTCGTTGGGTCAAAAGCAAGCTTTGTACACCGGTTTCATCCAATTGGGTGCCGGTCTATCAGTCGGTTTGAGTGGTCTAGCTGCTGGTTTCGCTATTGGTATTGTCGGTGATGCAGGTGTTAGAGGTTCCTCTCAACAACCAAGATTATTCGTCGGTATGATTTTGATTTTGATTTTTGCTGAAGTTTTGGGTCTATACGGTTTGATTGTTGCTTTGTTGTTGAACTCCAGGGCTACTCAAGATGTTGTCTGTTAAGGCAGCTTCTGAATCACTAAAGCAGGAATAGAGTATACAAAAGAATCTTTTTGTGAGAAACTATGAAAACTATCAAAATTTTTCATCTTAGAGATTGTTTATAGCCCCTATTCTTACTTCATATCCAAACTACCTCATTTCAAGCTTCCTTTTTATTAGTACCATTATTATTGTTTAAAAGAGTATTACACGCTAAATATGTATATCTTAATTTTTAATGTGTATAAAATAGAAAATTTGAATATCAAGGAGCAACAAAGAGCATTATGCGTTTTAAGCTACACAATGGGTACGATGAGATCACTATACCTGTACTCTTAAAAGAGGCCCAACCTTATCAACTTCTATTGTTAAAGTAGACAATTGTATCGTTTCTTTTTCTTATCGGTTTTATCCGGGTAATAAATTCAGCATATAGAAAAATTTTTCATTTCTATTTTCTTTTTCTTTTCATTTTTCCTTTTTCTCAGAAAATTTTTTTTTCTAATGCTGGAATGAGATGAGTTAGAAAATTTTTCACTTTAAAACTGATTATTCTGGTTAATAGTGCTTATTCCTCTTAGTGTTCAAGTCCTACTTTCAAATCTTAATTTAAATCATCATTCGAGCGAGCTTTCTATACCAGGACCATACTGATTATTGCAAGGAACTTGAATAAACCAGATTTCATACTATAAAAACTATATTAAAAATGTCTGCCCCAAACCCAAAGGCTTTCCCATTAGCCGATGCTGCATTAACCCAACAAATCTTGGATGTCGTTCAACAGGCTGCTAACTTGAGACAATTGAAGAAAGGTGCCAACGAAGCTACCAAAACTTTGAACCGTGGTATCTCCGAATTCATCATTATGGCTGCTGACTGTGAACCTATTGAAATCCTATTGCATTTACCATTACTATGTGAAGACAAGAATGTTCCATATGTCTTTGTTCCATCTAGAGTTGCTTTAGGTAGAGCTTGTGGTGTTTCTAGACCAGTTATTGCTGCTTCTATTACCACCAACGATGCTTCTGCTATCAAGACCCAAATCTACGCTGTCAAGGACAAGATTGAAACTTTATTAATTTAAGTAGATTGGATTATATCTATCAACATAGTTTTTGTACCATCTATATACTATAAAAAAGTTTTTTGCTTTCCACTAGTGCAGACGCTAATAGTGCTGTTTTGTTAGTGGTATGATATATGTCATATCTTCATTGAATAACCTACTCGAGTGCATCTGTAAATGCACAAACATGTATTATCAATTGAGCTGTAGTAATTTAGGCATAACAAAAAGGTGCAAGATCTCATGGCACCTATTCGTTCGTAGGAGATTTATTGTCACCTTTTTAGTTTTACAGGATCGAAAAAATCTATGGTCTTGTATGGTGAATGATCTATATGTCTTCTCTTTGAATTTCTAGCTAGCTCATCAAAGCCGCTTTCATTTATTCCAGTCTCTTTACTCACGGAATATTGTTTAGTAACATTTCGCATGCTTTTCTCAGACCTTCGAAAAGCTCTTTTACATTCGAGCTTGATCTTTTTGTAATCATGCAACGTTCTCATCCACAGCTCACCAATGAATTCCGATATTATATAAATTTGGCCCTCAGTACCGCAAAGTAAAAATAGAGGTATGACGCCTTCCAACCTTTGACTATTGAAATTTGGACATATTTGAAGGTTTTGAAATCCATCTGGGATGGCCGCCAGTGAGATTATCTTATTAGGTAACCGAATTTTGAGGTATGGCATAGCCAACCCGCCCTTATCAACTGATAATTTAGAATCTTCGTATATTGTCAAGGTATTATCAATACCAATGGTGGCAACATAAGATCTATTGGAATATTTCAACGTTGCACAAGAAAGGTCTGATAATCGACCTAATAGATAGTTCTTATCACTCGCTAAACAATCGTTTTTAGGTTCTCTTAGCTTCTTAGGAATTATTTTAGTCGCCACTTGTGTAATGCTTCCCAACCGCTTAAAACCCAAGTAGGGACATTCAGGGTACTCTGATGGATATACTATGGACGTCCTAATTGGAAAGCGGGTTCTCAAAAAATCTCTCAAGATCTCAAATTGAACCAGATAATCACCACTCATATAAGCTGGAAGACCTATATGGTTAATCGATGAAAGTGCTGGGAAGGAATAGGCCTCTAAAATTTCCGCGCCCTCTTTTAGCATGTTTATTTTATATGCTGCTATGCCACTATCACCAGAAAATAAAACCAAGTTGCACTCATAGTATATGAACACCGAGAATATACAATCTTCGAGATAATTCGCGTACAATTGGGTAATGTTATTGTTTCTAATTTCAAACAGCCAGAATTTTGTACGTTTTTCACCAACTCCTAAGCATACAACAAACTTATTACCATAAAAGGGTCTCTGTGATAAGTAGATTGAGTTTTGTTCTGGCCACAGTGGCTTCACAACGGCATGTAAATACTTTTCATCCGAGAAACTGAATGTGGAAACTGCCTTCATTGAAGCATAATTGAATAGCATCAACTTATACTGCCTACTATTGCTATCGACCAAACACACCACGGCCTGATTGAGGTTATTTGGAACAGTATAGAGCTCTACGGGAATGCTAGGGAGGTAAAAGATATGATTTTCTAATTGAGGTTTTAATGAAGTCATCTGCTTAGTGAAACCTTCACGGTAAAACGTGCTACCAAACTCAAAGATGCTTATTCGAGAATCATAATCTAAAACACAAAGAGAGAACAGTGCTTTACCGGGTCGAATTCTCATTCGTCTTGGAACTAAGCCTAACTGTATGCAACCATAAGACATGTTTTGAAGATTTAACAAAATTATTTCCTTATCGTTGTAAAGGAAAACCAAAGGTAAGGAAGGAATCGTATCCAACAGTTCTAATTTCTGATCGTATAACGAATGAATCTCTAAATCCACTCTCAAAAAATTTGATTCTGATTTGTAGACTCTTACGCAGCCAGTGTATGATGATGCGATGACATAAATCGAGTCGTGTTTATGCTTTTTGCTTAGCCAAGATATTTTTATCAATTGATCATAGGCTATGAAAGAATAGTCTGGATGTGATGTAGCCACTTTCTTTTGATTGGCATTCCATACCGAAAACACACCGTCCAAGTAAATGACAAAAAGGTATTTCTCGGCACCATCTGAGAAACAGCTCACAATACTCTCTTTAGAATTGAGCCCATGGATAAAAAATTCTTCTTTTTTACGTAGAAAACCAGATTTTGCCTCAAGTATCGAAATCCTGAGCTTGGAGTTCTGTACGGGATAACAAAACATGGTGGAAGAGTTGTGGTTCGACTGCAAGAAATCGACCTGCCTAAATTCTCCGGTAGAACCATCCATACCGGCTTTCAAAACTTTTCCCGTCCTAGAAACAAATAGACCGTAATCATAAGGCTCATCCATTAAAAATATTCCGTTCTTATAAATCAACCCACCTGATTCATATGCAAATTCGTCACCACCATTAAGTGCTAAATCTGTAACCCAAAAATCAGTTACATTCTCTACTAGCGCTTTGGAGGAAGTCACTAACTTGAACAGGGTTTTGTCATATACCAAAATTTTCTTTTCTAAAAATCCTCTTCTTGAGTTAAAACTTCCACCCAAAAGCAGTGAATCAATATCTGTCCCCTTGTTTCCAATAACTTGTGATGCCAGGTAAACTTTGTTTGTATAAGCGGGACCGCTTTTCACCTTTTCTAATTTTGAACCTCGATGATCTTTCGATATAAAATTTACTCCATTTATTCTTGTCACCGCTATATACTTTTCACGTGGGAGCTGCAAAATAACATCGCATAGATCATGTTTAGGAGGCTTGAACACTCTTTCTTTTGTCCATTGTAGTTCTTTCAGGACGTGGTCTCTATGTAACGACCTAGTGTGTATCTTGGCAGTGTATTTGTTAGCATACACGTCAGAAATTGTCAAGAGAATGACTGATCTTTCATATATCACATCATAAGAATCTTTTAGAAATTGGTAGTTTTCTACATTTGGGAGACCTTTATTATTGAAAAAAGCCCCGTTTGTAAGCCCACTTGCTTTTATATTTATTATTTGAGTGTAGTTAGTAGTCAACACTACAATGGTATGGCCGCAAACTACCTTCATATAACAAAATTCATTATCACATATCGGCAAAAGATTGTATTGGCGGTACTCGTTTAAATCAAATTTCCTACTTCCATGCTTTCCAGCAAGATTGTATTCCTTTAAAAACAGGTTTTCACTATAGCAACTCTTAAGTAGGCAAAGAAAATAAACGTGTGATTTACCTGTGCATGTGGCGTCGTCAAGCAAATCCTCCCTGCTAATAAAATCAAAGGAGATAATTTCTTCGCCATCGGTGGCATAAAATCTTTCGACTATTCCTTCTCTGAAGTCAAAGGAGTAAATTGTCGTACATAACGTATGCAAATCACTATCATATGATATGTTTTTATTGCAAGTGTATAAAACACCCTCAAAGGAAGCATTTAACCAGCTGGAAGTTAATAAAGAAATAGTATCCAGTTTCGGAGCCACATTAGAGTCGTAGATAATTTCAAATTTGTTATTTTCGCATTTGAATCCCTTAATGGAACCGTCGTTAAACATTAGCAGGTGACAGAAGGAAGCTGACATGAACATCGGTACAGTTGCGTAGTTAACAACGAACGGTCCATCTAAAGCGAACTCAACCTTCGCTTTCAATTCGTTGGACGTTCCGGTATACAATCCATAGCTAAAACATAAAAAGTAACTTCCTTCGTGATGAAGACAACTTACCAGCTTCTCAGCCTCATCTTTTGATCTATAAGATGTTATGCATAAAGGTAAAAAGGCCGAATTGCTATCCAATTTTTTGCAGTCCGTTTCATCTTGTCTTGCCATTTTACGTGGCAATGGCTAGTGCAATATGCAATGCGCTAACGCTGACATTATAACACAATATATTTTTCTACCCTCCCTTTCGCTGAGTTGCGACCAGAATGTCTGTTTTTCAGTCATGTATTTCTTTCCGCTTTAGGCGTTCAGGCAAGCGCGTTCAGTTGAAAGCAAATAGAACCTATAACGACGAATACGCTTAAAGGAAGTATACAGGAAATAGAAAAAGAAGCGTACTGCATGTACTAAAAACCAAAAAAAACACCACATCGGCTCTCTGGTTGTATCCATACTTTCCCTAAAATTTTGTAACTCAAGAAAATACCTACATAAAACGATAATCAGTGGATTGCACTGATCAAGTCGAAAAACTCCGTACATGCCCGTCTATCCCTGTCTCATCCATATAAACTGAACTAGGTAGAAAAAAATACCTACCCTTTCTTTAACCGCCTGGTATATTAAATACCATTGTCAATTGAGAAGCTAACAGCCATTGTAAGAGTTATGTCCAGTGTCCGACTAAGACAAGGTAACCATACGTTGATAGCTATGAATACCCCAGAGGAAGATTATTCTTTCTCATAAATCCTTTTTATTGGTTTCAAAAATCCACCAATAAGTTCATATAGCTTGGGCGGCTATTCATGCGTAATATAATGTGCATGAAGTACGACCCATCGACTCTTAGAGCAAATGCTTCCTAAATTGAAATAACTAGCCGCCTTTAATTCGAGCCTTCTTGTCATCTTGTGTATTTCATCCTTTCAACTTCTCCTGTTCCACCTTTCACTCTAAGCTTCCCTATCATTTGGCCTCTTTCAGGTTCGTCCATAGCGCATCTTTTTCCTTTTAGACACTCCATAACGGACCAATCAGCGTTTTGCGCCATTTATCGGTCTTGGGTCACGTGCGGCGACGCGGAGGCTCCCTTATAAGGACTGGAAAAAGACCTGCAAGAACTATAGTTGGTTCTTGAATATCAAGTAATATATTACTTCTCTGTCGTAACTTTTTGTTGCTTTCAAGTTCAACGTCTTTTAAAAACCAAGAAATTATTGAACATAAATAATATCACTCTAACACTTATTAGGAAACCGAAAGGAGCAATAACAAACATGTTAGGAATAAGATCATCTGTCAAGACCTGCTTCAAGCCAATGTCTTTAACTTCCAAAAGACTGATTTCTCAATCTTTGCTGGCTAGCAAATCCACGTACAGGACCCCAAATTTTGATGACGTTTTAAAGGAAAATAACGATGCTGATAAAGGCCGTTCTTATGCTTACTTTATGGTCGGTGCTATGGGTCTTTTGTCATCTGCAGGTGCCAAATCAACCGTAGAAACCTTTATTTCATCTATGACCGCTACTGCCGATGTTTTGGCTATGGCTAAAGTTGAAGTTAATTTAGCGGCTATCCCATTGGGTAAAAACGTGGTTGTCAAATGGCAAGGTAAGCCTGTGTTCATTAGACACAGAACTCCTCATGAAATTCAGGAAGCCAACAGTGTGGATATGTCCGCTTTGAAGGACCCACAGACCGATGCTGACAGAGTCAAAGACCCTCAATGGTTAATTATGCTGGGTATTTGTACTCACTTAGGTTGTGTTCCAATTGGTGAAGCCGGTGATTTTGGTGGTTGGTTCTGTCCTTGCCATGGTTCACATTATGATATTTCCGGTAGAATCAGAAAGGGACCTGCCCCCTTAAACTTAGAAATTCCTGCTTATGAATTCGATGGTGATAAGGTCATTGTTGGTTAGGTTTGTTTTTCGTCCTCGAAAACTACATCTTTATTGTCTATTTGTTTCACCCTTATTTTGATTTTTCATTTACTATCCATTATGTTATGAACGGGAACTATACAACTAACCTAAGAATTTTGAAATCACAACAAAAATAATCAACATCACAGTCTCGAAGGGATTACGCTCAAAAAGGAACGAAAATCACTATACTGTATTCCCTGTTGATTTTCCTAAGAATATATTCTTATACAATATGGAGAAAACAAAAGGATAAGAAAAGAAAGGGGAAATAAAGAAGATTTGGACCTATTTATTACTACTTTTTTGTCTCACCATCTTCTTTTTCTATTCATAATATTTGATATTCCTTTATTTATCTGCATGTATTTATAATTAACGAAACTATTTATCTTCCCTCGTCCTGCCTTATCCTTCTTTTCTCCAAATGTTTTACCTAAGATTGGCCTGTATTTGAATATTGATGTCCAGAAGCAGAAGATTTCACATGTTGTATAAAGTATACAAGATTGTAAAAATGATTGAAGTATTTTTATATATGTATATTACCTATAAAATTTTTTATATTACGTACCGAAGGGGTTTTTTTAATGCTAAAGCGATTCATCTTGCTGTAGGTATATTTTTAAATCATCTGGAATATCTGTCCAGGAATTACTATCCCAGTCCATGAATTTCTTTTTTAATTGGGAGTATTTACTGTCAAATAATCTTGAATTGTATGTCGTTGCAAAATAACTTGCTTTTTGACCCATGTGGAGTTCCTGCCCTTCCTCATTATCAAAAAAGCCCCCATTGATTTCACTCCCGTTGCTATTATCTTGCTTATCATATTTATTTGAAACTTTATTACTTTTTAAATCAATACCTTCCAAATCTTGGAACAATTGCCTTACATATTCCGGCATATTGTCCGGTCTATACCTACGATCAAACTTAATTCTCCAATAGACTGACCAATGTAAACTGACATATTCGGGTACATAACGAGATCTTCCGAGGTTAGGTGTATGAAAATTTTGCCACTTTCCTTCTTTATTTTCCATTCGTATTCCAATGGGGAGCAGTTCCAATACCCACCACACCAATCTCATAAATTTATTTGCATGTCCACATTTAAGAGTAAAAGCATCCTTCACTTTTTCTTTTTCATCTTTCAAGCTCAATCTAGTCTCTTTTATATTTTTTAGACAATCTTCCATTCTCTCATTTCTGCCAGATTTATCCTCTCGGGCTCCATCCTCATTATCACTCACTCCTAGTAGGGAACATTTCTTTGGTGAGTTGAAACTAAGGTAATCATGTGTGTCTGCGAATAAAGATCCAATCGAAGTGTGTTTGGTAGCGAAATCATGTATTGCACCAGGTTTGAATTTAACACCAAATTTGATTGCCTCTGCTAAAATCCATCGCAGCGTTAAATTTGACAAGTTCTCTTCTGTCTCACAGTCAGGCGCCCAACCTCCACCAACGTCAGAATGATCACCTGGAAACCATTTTTCAATCAAGTCGGGTGTCATAGTCATTCTACTTGATGTACCGCTGCCTTGGATAGATTGAAGTTGGAAAATGGCTTCAATTCCTCTTGTTGAACATTCTGTATCTCTCGCGTATGAATTACCTTCTAAGAATGAGTTCAGGTCCAACAGCAACTCTGTAGTTTCCTCGCTTTTGCTCGATAACAACCTTCCAGGGTTATCAGGAATGAGTGGAGAAGGATTACTAATAGAATGTGCGCCACTTTTTAAAGTGTATTTTATCAAAGGATTTTCCGGGGTTAGATCACGCATTAATGCATTAGAAGTTGGCACCGGCGAACACTGGTCAGTTATATGATTACAATATGTCAATGAAAATAGTTTCGGAATGTACGGCATCGGAGTGAAACATAACTGCTTGAATTTTCCACGTCTTTCATCCAAGGATACGCAATGTCGAACATGCTCAACGATATTGCTTCTCTGGGTGCAAGGAAACAACCTGTCCCTTAATATTCCAACTGAGTTCACAGAATCGAATAAGCCTTGAAAATGTATCTTTACCTCGTAATCCCTAGAGAATGTTTTCTTGAATTCTTCAGCCAAGGTACTTGTGTACTGTAATTCATTAGGCTGCGAATCGTATTCCCATTTTTCATAGATTTGCCATGCCATTTTAACCATTTCTTCCAAACCTTTACTCAAAAGTCCGACTCTTTCAATCATTCCAGCAAGAACTCTTGCAATAAAAGCTCCTCTAGAAAAGCCAAACATATAAATTCTATCTCCTGGTTCAAAATACTTCATCAAAAAAAGATATGCAGAACATATGTGATTGTCTAAACTGAATGCGAACATAGAATCTAATAAATTTTGTAAGTGAGAAATAGTTAACCGTCTTCTGACATCAACAACAGCGTCAAATCCAACTGAACCAATTCCAGGTTGGTAATAACAAATTTGTTCAGAACTATCACCGTTCTCAAGAAGGTTGTACAATTTTAAAATATTAGTGAATGGCTGAGGTCCAAAATTTTCTCTTGTTCCATCAAAACAAAGAATGATATTCTTGCCAGACGATGAATGTGAGGATGGATTTATACTTCTGTCGCCTCCCGTCCCATTTTTTTTATATTTTCCATGAATATAATTGAAGCTATCCATCTAATGGATATTATGTTAGTGTATTATTTTTTATAAGTTACATCACCTGTTTGCTGTTATTTTACTACATCTGTCTGAAGTACATTAATTTGTGGCGGTTTAACAGTATATTGAATGTGACAAACACACCCAGACACCTCAATAGACAACAGGAGGGCCATTACCATAATTTCATAACATTAAATATTCCAAGTAACATTTTTCAGAAGACGAAGAAAGACTAATTAACAGGATAATAAATATTAACATTATCTTTTAAGTACCATACTTGAAGCGTCAATTGATGTATGTTTGGTTTTCCACTATTTTCCTAAAAGCATGAATCTTTTCTAGGCAAAAAATTGGAATGACGACTCCTGATCGTTAAAATGGAAGACAAACACTAGAAGTTGACTTCAAAAAAACTTCTTTCATTAAATAAGGGAAATATCCGGCCGGCTCATACTGATAATATACCAGCAACATTTACAGGAAACTGCAGGTTTTAGGCAGTGTGGCGAACCGCAAATAAAGTAATAAACAACAATTTCAAACGGAAAGGACTCCTCTGCTAAAGATTTGATGTTTTTAAGTTCTTTTATAGTTTATATTGGCATAAGAGGTAAACCATATTTAGCACTTATTTTCATAAAGTATTAGAAGTGTTCTTATATATTTCATTACCCGACTTGAAAAATACTACGCGGTTCATTGCGAGAACCTTCAATAAGTGTCGAAAGAGCACCTACATTGGCGTTTAAATAATAAACACACCAACCTACATATTACGTTGAATTTAAATTCTTTCACTGCTTGTAAACCATAGACAATAAACTGATTAATTTAGTATCTAAAAAATCTTTTAAAGGGAAAGAGAAGAGGCGGAAAGATGAGTGATAGGGAATTCGTCACGGTAGATCCCGTCACTATCATAATCAAAGAATGCATTAATTTATCGACAGCGATGCGGAAATACTCTAAATTTACCTCTCAATCTGGAGTGGCCGCTTTGCTGGGGGGAGGAAGTGAAATATTTAGCAATCAAGATGACTACTTGGCTCACACATTCAACAATTTGAATACCAACAAGCACAATGATCCATTTTTATCTGGATTCATTCAGTTAAGACTTATGTTGAATAAACTGAAAAATCTAGATAATATAGATTCACTAACCATATTGCAGCCATTTTTATTAATTGTGAGTACAAGTTCCATTTCTGGTTACATCACTTCCCTGGCCCTGGACTCTTTGCAGAAATTCTTTACCTTGAATATCATCAATGAATCATCGCAAAACTATATTGGTGCACACAGGGCGACGGTAAATGCTCTAACACATTGTAGGTTTGAAGGATCTCAACAACTTTCTGATGATTCAGTTCTTTTGAAAGTCGTGTTTTTACTGCGTTCAATCGTCGACTCACCTTACGGAGATTTATTATCAAACTCTATCATATATGACGTATTGCAAACGATTCTTTCATTGGCTTGTAATAACAGAAGGAGCGAAGTCCTTAGGAATGCTGCACAATCAACAATGATAGCCGTTACCGTAAAGATTTTCTCAAAACTAAAGACTATTGAGCCTGTTAATGTGAATCAAATATACATCAATGATGAAAGTTACACAAATGATGTATTGAAGGCCGATACAATTGGCACAAATGTAGAATCCAAAGAAGAAGGAAGTCAAGAAGATCCCATCGGCATGAAAGTGAATAATGAGGAAGCTATTAGCGAGGACGATGGCATTGAAGAAGAGCATATTCATTCAGAGAAGAGCACAAATGGCGCCGAACAACTAGATATTGTGCAAAAAACAACAAGATCAAATTCCAGGATCCAAGCGTATGCTGATGATAACTATGGATTGCCCGTGGTTAGGCAATATTTAAACTTATTACTATCATTGATTGCGCCAGAAAATGAATTAAAACATTCATACTCCACTAGAATATTTGGCCTAGAGTTAATTCAAACGGCATTAGAAATTTCAGGTGATCGATTGCAGCTATACCCACGGCTTTTTACACTGATATCAGATCCTATTTTCAAAAGCATTTTGTTTATCATACAGAACACTACAAAATTATCACTACTTCAAGCTACATTGCAGCTATTTACTACTCTAGTTGTTATATTGGGCAACAACTTACAATTACAGATCGAGCTCACTCTAACAAGAATATTTTCTATTCTTTTAGATGATGGTACCGCAAATAACTCGAGTTCTGAAAATAAGAACAAGCCATCAATAATAAAGGAACTTCTAATTGAGCAAATATCCATCTTATGGACTAGGTCGCCATCTTTTTTTACTTCTACTTTTATCAATTTCGATTGTAATCTCGATAGGGCAGACGTTTCCATAAACTTTTTGAAGGCTTTGACTAAATTGGCCTTACCAGAATCCGCCTTAACTACCACAGAAAGTGTACCACCCATTTGCCTTGAGGGATTGGTCTCCCTAGTCGATGATATGTTCGATCACATGAAGGACATTGACAGAGAAGAATTTGGCAGGCAAAAGAATGAAATGGAAATCTTAAAAAAGAGGGA
Organism: Saccharomyces cerevisiae S288C; assembly: GCF_000146045.2. Lineage (NCBI taxonomy): Eukaryota > Fungi > Ascomycota > Saccharomycetes > Saccharomycetales > Saccharomycetaceae > Saccharomyces > Saccharomyces cerevisiae. The sequence goes on from NC_001137.3 coordinate 113,094, forward strand.
CCGTAAAACAGAGTTTATTGAATGTACCAATGCATTCAATGAAAAGCCCAAAAAGGGTATTCCGATGTTAATAGAAAAAGGTTTCATTGCTTCCGACTCCGATAAAGATATTGCGGAGTTTCTTTTCAATAATAACAACCGTATGAATAAAAAAACAATCGGTTTGCTACTTTGCCATCCGGACAAAGTAAGCTTGTTGAATGAATATATTCGTTTGTTTGATTTTTCAGGGTTAAGGGTCGATGAAGCTATTAGAATTTTGTTGACGAAATTTAGGTTGCCTGGTGAATCGCAACAAATTGAAAGAATCATCGAAGCCTTCTCGTCTGCGTATTGTGAAAATCAAGATTACGATCCATCCAAAATCAGTGACAACGCGGAGGATGACATTTCTACTGTTCAACCAGACGCTGATTCTGTTTTCATTTTAAGTTATTCAATTATTATGTTGAACACTGACCTACATAACCCTCAAGTGAAGGAACACATGTCATTTGAAGATTACTCTGGTAACTTAAAGGGATGCTGTAATCACAAAGACTTCCCATTCTGGTATTTGGATAGAATTTACTGTTCAATCAGAGATAAAGAAATTGTTATGCCTGAAGAGCACCACGGCAACGAAAAGTGGTTTGAAGATGCTTGGAATAACTTGATATCTTCAACTACTGTTATAACTGAAATAAAAAAAGACACACAATCTGTCATGGATAAATTAACACCCTTGGAGCTTTTGAACTTTGATAGAGCAATTTTTAAACAAGTTGGCCCAAGTATTGTCAGTACTTTATTCAACATTTACGTAGTTGCATCTGATGACCATATATCTACCAGAATGATAACAAGTTTGGACAAATGTTCCTATATTTCCGCATTTTTTGACTTCAAAGATCTCTTTAATGATATACTAAACTCCATTGCTAAGGGCACTACTTTGATTAATTCAAGCCATGACGATGAACTTTCAACTTTAGCTTTTGAATATGGCCCAATGCCACTGGTGCAAATTAAATTCGAAGACACTAACACTGAGATCCCGGTTAGTACAGATGCTGTTAGATTTGGTAGATCATTTAAGGGTCAACTAAATACAGTTGTTTTTTTCCGGATTATTCGCAGGAACAAAGATCCTAAAATTTTCTCCAAGGAATTATGGTTAAACATTGTTAATATTATACTAACATTGTACGAAGACTTGATTTTGTCTCCTGATATTTTCCCTGATTTACAAAAAAGACTGAAATTAAGCAACTTGCCTAAGCCATCTCCTGAAATTTCTATTAACAAGAGCAAAGAAAGCAAAGGTCTCTTATCAACATTTGCTTCTTATTTAAAAGGTGATGAAGAACCCACAGAAGAGGAAATCAAATCCTCAAAAAAAGCGATGGAGTGCATAAAGTCGAGTAATATTGCCGCCTCTGTCTTTGGAAATGAATCAAATATAACAGCGGATTTAATAAAAACTTTACTAGACTCCGCCAAAACTGAGAAAAACGCAGATAATTCCAGGTATTTTGAAGCAGAACTTTTATTTATCATCGAATTGACTATTGCATTATTTCTATTTTGCAAAGAGGAGAAAGAATTAGGAAAGTTCATACTTCAAAAAGTTTTCCAACTTTCTCACACGAAAGGCCTCACGAAAAGGACTGTTCGTAGAATGCTAACATACAAAATTTTGTTAATTTCGTTATGTGCGGATCAGACGGAGTACTTGTCCAAATTAATAAACGATGAGCTGTTAAAAAAGGGGGATATTTTTACCCAAAAATTTTTTGCAACTAATCAAGGTAAGGAATTTTTGAAGAGACTATTTTCATTGACCGAATCAGAGTTTTATAGAGGATTTTTACTAGGAAATGAGAATTTTTGGAAATTTTTAAGAAAAGTTACAGCAATGAAAGAGCAGAGCGAGAGCATTTTTGAATATTTAAATGAATCGATCAAGACAGACAGCAATATTTTGACAAATGAGAACTTCATGTGGGTCCTAGGACTATTAGATGAAATTTCATCAATGGGTGCCGTTGGAAATCACTGGGAAATAGAATACAAGAAATTGACAGAAAGTGGTCATAAAATTGATAAGGAGAATCCATACAAGAAATCGATCGAATTATCATTGAAATCCATTCAACTAACATCACACTTGCTGGAAGATAATAACGATCTGCGTAAAAACGAGATATTCGCTATTATTCAAGCTTTGGCACATCAATGCATCAATCCGTGTAAGCAGATAAGTGAATTTGCAGTGGTAACGCTAGAGCAGACGCTCATCAATAAAATCGAAATTCCAACTAATGAGATGGAATCGGTAGAAGAATTAATTGAGGGCGGATTACTACCGTTGCTAAATTCGAGTGAAACACAGGAAGACCAGAAAATCCTCATTTCATCCATATTAACAATAATTTCAAATGTTTATTTGCATTATTTGAAACTAGGGAAGACAAGCAACGAAACGTTTTTGAAAATTTTGAGTATTTTCAATAAATTTGTAGAGGACTCAGATATTGAAAAAAAGCTACAGCAATTAATACTTGATAAGAAGAGTATTGAGAAGGGCAACGGTTCATCATCTCATGGATCTGCACATGAACAAACACCAGAGTCAAACGACGTTGAAATTGAGGCTACTGCGCCAATTGATGACAATACAGACGATGATAACAAACCGAAGTTATCTGATGTAGAAAAGGATTAAAGATGCTAAGAGATAGTGATGATATTTCATAAATAATGTAATTCTATATATGTTAATTACCTTTTTTGCGAGGCATATTTATGGTGAAGGATAAGTTTTGACCATCAAAGAAGGTTAATGTGGCTGTGGTTTCAGGGTCCATAAAGCTTTTCAATTCATCTTTTTTTTTTTTGTTCTTTTTTTTGATTCCGGTTTCTTTGAAATTTTTTTGATTCGGTAATCTCCGAGCAGAAGGAAGAACGAAGGAAGGAGCACAGACTTAGATTGGTATATATACGCATATGTGGTGTTGAAGAAACATGAAATTGCCCAGTATTCTTAACCCAACTGCACAGAACAAAAACCTGCAGGAAACGAAGATAAATCATGTCGAAAGCTACATATAAGGAACGTGCTGCTACTCATCCTAGTCCTGTTGCTGCCAAGCTATTTAATATCATGCACGAAAAGCAAACAAACTTGTGTGCTTCATTGGATGTTCGTACCACCAAGGAATTACTGGAGTTAGTTGAAGCATTAGGTCCCAAAATTTGTTTACTAAAAACACATGTGGATATCTTGACTGATTTTTCCATGGAGGGCACAGTTAAGCCGCTAAAGGCATTATCCGCCAAGTACAATTTTTTACTCTTCGAAGACAGAAAATTTGCTGACATTGGTAATACAGTCAAATTGCAGTACTCTGCGGGTGTATACAGAATAGCAGAATGGGCAGACATTACGAATGCACACGGTGTGGTGGGCCCAGGTATTGTTAGCGGTTTGAAGCAGGCGGCGGAAGAAGTAACAAAGGAACCTAGAGGCCTTTTGATGTTAGCAGAATTGTCATGCAAGGGCTCCCTAGCTACTGGAGAATATACTAAGGGTACTGTTGACATTGCGAAGAGCGACAAAGATTTTGTTATCGGCTTTATTGCTCAAAGAGACATGGGTGGAAGAGATGAAGGTTACGATTGGTTGATTATGACACCCGGTGTGGGTTTAGATGACAAGGGAGACGCATTGGGTCAACAGTATAGAACCGTGGATGATGTGGTCTCTACAGGATCTGACATTATTATTGTTGGAAGAGGACTATTTGCAAAGGGAAGGGATGCTAAGGTAGAGGGTGAACGTTACAGAAAAGCAGGCTGGGAAGCATATTTGAGAAGATGCGGCCAGCAAAACTAAAAAACTGTATTATAAGTAAATGCATGTATACTAAACTCACAAATTAGAGCTTCAATTTAATTATATCAGTTATTACCCGGGAATCTCGGTCGTAATGATTTCTATAATGACGAAAAAAAAAAAATTGGAAAGAAAAAGCTTCATGGCCTTTATAAAAAGGAACTATCCAATACCTCGCCAGAACCAAGTAACAGTATTTTACGGGGCACAAATCAAGAACAATAAGACAGGACTGTAAAGATGGACGCATTGAACTCCAAAGAACAACAAGAGTTCCAAAAAGTAGTGGAACAAAAGCAAATGAAGGATTTCATGCGTTTGTACTCTAATCTGGTAGAAAGATGTTTCACAGACTGTGTCAATGACTTCACAACATCAAAGCTAACCAATAAGGAACAAACATGCATCATGAAGTGCTCAGAAAAGTTCTTGAAGCATAGCGAACGTGTAGGGCAGCGTTTCCAAGAACAAAACGCTGCCTTGGGACAAGGCTTGGGCCGATAAGGTGTACTGGCGTATATATATCTAATTATGTATCTCTGGTGTAGCCCATTTTTAGCATGTAAATATAAAGAGAAACCATATCTAATCTAACCAAATCCAAACAAAATTCAATAGTTACTATCGCTTTTTTCTTTCTGTATCGCAAATAAGTGAAAATTAAAAAAGAAAGATTAAATTGGAAGTTGGATATGGGCTGGAACAGCAGCAGTAATCGGTATCGGGTTCGCCACTAATGACGTCCTACGATTGCACTCAACAGACCTTGACGCTCACGCCGTAGCGGGCGACAAGTCAAACGGAACAACCGTTGCCGTTCCCATCGGAGTCCGACCTAGGCCGAACTCCGTGAATTTCTGATAACAACGGTCGGTAAAGACTGGTTCCCCAGTATATTTCTTCTCTCAGGAGCAGGGGCCAATGCCAAAAGCGACATTAACCCGGAGGACAAGGCTCCACTGTGTTCCACCGAATTTCCCACCTGATAATATCTGATAACCCGCCCATAGGTGGGGATCCTTCTGTAAACAGGTTTCTTAATCGTAGGAATTACCACTGTTCCACTGCCAATCGCAGCTCCCAGAGTTTCGTTCCCAGCCGCGAGCACCACAGCGTACCATGTGCGCCACGAGGCCTCAAACGTAAAACAATCGAAACGAAAAGAAACAGACTATAGGGGAGTATAGAGACAGCCGGCCAATAAGAAGAGGAAAAAGAAATACTAGCGTTTATCAATGTGGGTCGTTAACATATCCTGTTGACAATGATTACAGGTTAAAAGGTAGCGTAAGTGAATATTAACTATGGATATTCTTATACTTAGATAAGAGACATATAAAACACACGATGATTGATTGATTTTTATGACCAATATATGTAATTCGTAATTCAGATAGTTTTTATACTTTTAATGTGTGCCGAACCATATTACTAGTATATGTAACTACCATGTTATGTTCAATTGGCAGATCTTTAACTCGGCTTTAGTTATCCAAGTTACTTGCAATATTTCCTTCTGCGAGAGTACATTTGCCCTTAAACGTATACGAGGTATTCATTAATGTGTGTTGTAAGTATTTAGATTGACATCTATAAGAGAGATGAACATATATATATATATATATATATATATACATGCATATTTACTATAAACGCGGTTTATTCTGCCAGGCAAAGGCAATTTGCTTTTGTTCGCCAGGCTCAATGATAACGTTGATGACACTTGTTTCTCTTTTAGTCCGAGAAAGCTGCACGGCTTGTTGGAAGCATCTGCTCAGTTCGCTTATTGTGTTGACAAAAAAATCATTGGCACCCAGTCCTTTGCCTACGAGATCGTAACGGCAGTTCTTGCTTAGTGCCGTTGGAGGTAAATCACCCTCTATATCCTTTTCTCCATGGTAAATACCGCTATTGTTCATCACAACGATGACCAATGCCAGCTGACACCTTACTGCCGTTTCAATTTCCATGGCAGAGAATCCAAATGCGGAATCACCCTGAATCAGCACCACATCGAGTTCCGGATGAGATGCCTTGCATGCAAGAGCATATCCGAGCCCAATCCCCATAGTCGCGTTGGTCCCTGCGTCTAAACGGCGCCTTGGAGCGTCTGTAGGGAATGAAATACGCGCAATATCCATAGTATTTGCTCCCTCCGTCACAAGTATTGTCCTGTAATCATCGATAAGAGGCCTCAATGTTCCATAAACCTGGTTGTAATTCAATTGTGCCCCTCTAGTCTTCTCTTTCCTCAATAGACGAGTTTGATTCAGTTGAATTTTCTCTCGTATTTCTTGCTTAACACCACTATACTTCCAGCAGGAATCTTGGCGAGTCAATTCCTCAACTAAAGCGGTTACGCTCAAGCCTATATCTCCCCATATGGAAAGGTCAGCACCAGGTGAGACATTGTTATCCCCCAAGGTTTCGGGATTGGAATCGAACTGGATGAATATGGATTCTGAGTTCCATTTGGGTGAAGTACCAAAATGCAATATCCAGTTTAATCTTGCCCCGAGAACAAGAACAATATCCGCTATTTTCAATGCTTGAGATCTTGCAGATGAAACGTTCAGTGGAGAAGAGTCTGGGACAATTCCCTTAGCCATTGGGGTGGGTAAAAATGGTAGATTGAACGTATTTACTAGTCTGCGGATTTCGTGTGAGTTTTTTACCGCACCCTTTCCAATAACAATCAGAATATTTTTATTTTTATGTTGCAAAATAAGCTGTACGACTTTTTTGATCTTCGACGGATCAGGGCCACATATGTTTGGAGTTAATATCATCGGTAATTCATTTCCTGTACGGTCGTTTCCTTCTAAGGGTTTTTCATACTCAATAAAATCTGCAGGGACGTCTATGTAAGAAACCCCTGCAGTGCCTTGTATACAGTAATTCAAAGCCTTCTGAGTAATCATGTCAATATTGTCAGGGGTTAACTTTCCGGTAAACTTCAAAAATGGGGACAAAAGACTAACTTGATCCAACTCTTGAAACCCGCCTTTATGTATATCACTTTGAGAAGAACTCCCTGCAATTACTAGAAGAGGCCACCTATTACTCATTGAGTTGTATATACCAGCCAGTGCGTGGATTAAACCGGGGCCCCCGACAATAAGTAACACGCCGGGCTTATCACTAATATAACCATAAGCAGAGGCTGCATATGAGGCAGCCTGTTCGTTCCTGCATGGAATGAATTTGATACCGTTGGCAACCATCGTATCCGCTAGTTGGACAATAGGGATGCCCACAATTCCAAAGACTGTGTCGATGCCATATTTTTGTAAAAGTTGAGCGAAGTGTTGGGTAGCGGTCGTGGTCATATTGATGGATGGTTGTGACGGTTTGAATGTAGAGAGTATATTCTTCTTATCACATAAAAGTAACCAATGCCTTTTTTTTCCTTTATATATAATGTGGTTATATACCAACCTTTTGTAAATTTCCAACTTTTTTCTTTAGTTAGCTTTGCTTGAACTTCGGGCCGAAGGGCTCGGATAAGAGAAACAATAATTTTGTTTTCATAAAACATCGATGGCTTGACTACTTCTTTTATCCTGTTCCTGAGATTCTTTCATCTTGGCGATCTTACACCTTAGTTCCATAATAGGGTCTCTTACAAAATCCCTCATTGAAACGACTTGAGAACACGCTGCTTGCGGGCAATCTCTTGTCGTGTATCCTTGTAAATAGTTTTGAATGCCGTCTCTATCGAAGACGTGATTACATTTTCTTGATATCAATGGTGCTTCGTAAGGTTTGCAGGTGATAGGACAAGTCAATTCAATTTTACCACCTTCTATTTGTAGATCGTCTTCGTCTGCGGGGTTTTGCAGATCCGGTATTACACAAGTTGGATCATTCCATATGTACGGCAACACTTTTAGTATCTTGAGTGTATCTGTGTTATTAACCATGGTTGCAGGCTCTGGTGTGGGCATATTTAGATATAATTCAGATAATTTGGGAGCGGTGAGTTCTCCGGTACGATATTTATCCCAGGTAGAAAGGTCGATTTGCGGACAGGCATCTGAGGATTGTTTGAAATTTTTTTTTAAATCTTTAATATGTTCGTCAAATGAGTTGGATTCCGATTCGTATGTCGAGAGGAGTTTGTAGGTGCTAGTAATATCTGCGACCTGCTCTTCAATGCCGATGGTGGAAGGAGATGTAGAATCCACTAATTGATTTATGGTCTCATCAATTTGTTTGTAGCATTGTTGATATATATTTGATAAGTCTCGGGCATGTAAATTATGGAAGTACTTACCTGATTTTGGGTGTAGAGGAACTGACTTGGGTATAGGATTATCGTTCAAGGCCATTTTTAAAGTTATTCTTTTTTTATATAGTCTTGCCTTGGTTTCTTTAACTGACACGATTATTTTAGCAAGTTTTTTTCTACACAGGAAAAGAGGAAGAAAATAACCAGAGAAGCACTGGTAAAAAGATACTTCTGCGTGCCGGAGTAACCAGAATCAAAGGAACGCATAGATGGATAAAGAGGTAAGTGAATTGGTAGTGTTGCAGCTAATACACACTTTAATTTCCAACAAGAATGAAGAACTGGTTAGGAACGGGGGAGGAATCAACATGATTGGGAATAATCTTCGAATATCGCTAGTCAAGTTGACTAACGAAATACAAAACAATTTGCTAATCAACGAGCTGACAAATTTAAGAAGGCAAAGCAACGTGGCAAATGGAAACAGGAAACTGGGCATCAACGATATCCTGACCATAGTTAAGAATTTATTCCCAGAGTACAGAACAACACTAAACGATGGACAACTTAGTCTACACGGTTTGGAAATGCATGATATCGAGAAGCTCCTTGACGAAAAGTACGATCGATTCAAGAAAACGCAGGTCGAACAAATAAGGATGATGGAGGATGAGATATTGAAGAACGGTATAAAGACCGGTGCATCGCAACTGCAACCACATGCAAATGCTGGCAAAAGTGGATCTGCTGGTACCAGTGCTACTATAACTACGACTACGCCACACATGGCGCATTCAATGGACCCAAAAAGAGAAAAACTATTGAAATTATACAGAGATACCGTTCTGAATAAATTGGAAAGTAAAACTGGGAATTTTCAGAAGCTATTCAAGAGTCCCGATGGTAGCATTATCAAGAATGAGATAAATTACGAAGACATAAAGAACGAAACGCCCGGCAGCGTTCATGAACTGCAGCTGATTCTTCAAAAGAGCATAACGGACGGTGTAATGCGAAAGGTCATTGGTACGGACGACTGGAAATTGGCTAGACAAGTGCAGTTTGAATTGGATGATACGGTGCAGTTCATGAGAAGAGCACTAGAGTAAGGAGATAGTAGGCGACACTTCGAAAATCTAAAGTCTTGTAACATTACTATTATATACTATTTTATTAAAAAAATACACACACAATTCTTTAACAGAACAATATATAACAAATGAAGCGACATGTTTCTCAAAAAAAAACATAGTAGGTAGGTAAAAATGGGAAAGAACGGGACAAACAAAACGAAGAGCAGGGTGTATTTGCCCACACACGGCAAACAACATCCATTCACGCCCGCATGCCCAAAACTTTTTTGCGATAAAACGCCCACGCAAATCACATCGTTCCAACAGAGGAATCGAACAGCACAGATACAAAGTAGGAATATAGCACACACACAGGAAAAATTAATTAATTATTAGAAATTAAAAGGGTTGGGGAGAAAAGAGGTCTAATTTATTCATTAATATTCAGTAATTGAAAAAAAAAAAAAAAAGAGGATAACTAAGAGAAAACAACATCAAGCTCGTTTGGCTTGCTAGTGATCGCTTAGAATCTTTGTAAACCTCTTTGTCTAGCTTGCCATTTTCTGTAGATAATGGTAGAAATGATGGCGATACAAGCCAAACCGACTAGAATAAAAACTAAGATAACACCACCTGGTAACGTGCTCATCAACATCTTTGTATAATTGTTATTGTACTATTTATTGTTTTGTATGTATACGATGGAGAAAAAGAGAAAGGAAGAAGGAAGGACGAAAGAGAAAAAACTGGAAGGGAAGAAGAATTGATTTTATATTAACCAAGAGGAAGGAAAGGAAATTGAGTTGTGATTACGGAATTTTAGTTTTTTTCACTGTTTATTTAAACCAAAAGGTGTGGAAGAGAAAGAGAGAAAAAAGTTCTGTAATTCGTTAAGGAAATTAAGTATCCGCGCCGGAAAAATAGCGAGAGGTTTTTTTTGATGCAAAAGCTAGGGAGGGCTGCGGACGGATTTCGAAAACAGCTCAACAGCGTGGTGACGAGTTGCGTCAGGGTGTTGGCCAGTGCTACCGCGGGCGGCGCTGCACAGGGAGTAAGCAGAGCGGGCTAGAGCGCGGTTTTGGAGAGGGCCCGGGCTGCTGTGGTCGTAGGATTGCGGTAATTTAGTGGCTCGCCCTCGTTTGTCGTGCTTTTTCCGAGTTCCGAAACTCTTTCCCGAGCTGTTAATGTGCTAAAAGTGGTAAATCGTATATGATGATATACGTATATGATGATAATTTCCTGCGCGCTACTTGCGTGCATTCGTCACTCATAACAAAAAGAACTACACAATACGTAAACAACGTGCGAAAATATCTATATACAAGGGGAGAAAACAAAAGTGAAAGTGCATTACAGCCCATCACAGATCATTATAATACAATATGCCGACCAAGTCAACTTTTAGTCGCTGGAAGAAGGCGGACCTAATTGACCTGGCCAACAAGCTGGAAATTGACGGCTTCCCCAATTATGCCAAGAAGAGTGATATGATCGATTACCTCGAATCGCACTTGAATCATCTTGAGAAACCTGTGGATTTTAAAGACGACTACCCGGAACTAAGGTCCTTTTATGAGTCGATGACAGTGGACCAGTCAAAGGATGAACGGAACGAATACGGATCCGGATCTGGAAACGGGTCTGGGTCTGGATCCTGTGACACCGCCACAAATGATTCCGATCTGGAGAAAGCGTACATCAAGGAGGATGATGATGAGAAACCGCAATCAGGCGATGAAACAAGCGCGACAAAGCCGCTTTCCAGCAGGAATGCAAATTCAAACGCCAAAACGAACTTCAATTTGTTGGATTTTAGCACAGATAACGACTCGTCCACCTCTGCGTTTACTAAGTTCAAGTTTAACTTTCAGGAATACCTCTCCGATATTAGATACCAAACGCAGAAATTGAATGAAAATGTTCAGGACTATCTTTCCACTATTTCCGCCGTCGATACGATTTTTTCCTTGTTGGAATTCTCTTTTCTGGTGAGAAACATATTAGCCGCCGGGCAGCCAACTTCTTCTTCTTCGCTCGCATCGTCGCTGGAAGCCGCCGTTGCCGCCCATAATAAATATCAATACACGCTCGATTTCTGTTTACCAATACTCACGTGGCTGCTCTTCTTTAGGGGTATTCCAACGTTAGTGTCATACTACATCAACTTCATCCGCTACGACCTGAACATCGAGTTGGACCCGATGACTTTCAATCTCACGAAATTCTTGATTTCTTTGGCAATCTTCAAAACTTGTAATAATAAAAACATAGATTTCCATTCTTTTCGATGTGTTAACCAACTATGGACACAACTCTGTACAGTGAACCGTTCCCTTGGTATGGTACCTCTAGTATTCTCCATGGTTAGTTGTCTCCTCACTCTATACGTATTATAGTATATTTTCTTACATACGTATACACACGCGTACGTAAGCCGCGAAGTGTGTATTTACTACTCTGTATTATTGTAATAAACTCTTCTCCTTCTTTGTCTTTTCTTCTCCCAAAAGCGCACTTGCCTTGATCAGCATATTGTATACTTCGATGTTTTCAAATGGAGGTACGACTTCATTGTTGAACATCGGACCCATTCCAATGAATATAGATGCCATATCACTACAGTTGTTAAAGTTGTATCCATGTGTGCCCATAATGCCGATAGGCACATCACCCATTTCTTTTACAATGGCGTAGTATTCATCTGCGAGAATCCAGATATCGCCGACCCTATCGTCATATCTGTGCTTTCTGTTATCGTATTGGAAATATTTCCAGCTCGGGTCGAAATCTTCTTTCAGGATCACGTGAAACTTCCTCGATATTTCATCTCCATATGCTTTCTCTAACTGAGCTTCAATCAAGTCACAAATCCATTGCTTGTCTCGAGGGTTTTTCAAACATACCATCATCATGGGGCCCTCGTTATAAAGATGCGAAATAAATGCGCTCATTGCGTCGGCCGGGAACACCCTTTCCCACACAACAACATGCTCACCGTCATTCGCGTTGACATTGCTCATGCCATGGTCACTAACAATCATAACATTGCTAATTTTCAACAAGTTTCTTTTTTGCAGGCCTTCAATCAAATCGAGAAAGAATCCATCGACTTCACCGATCAGCTTTTGTAGCCGCTTATCTCGTAAATCGTATCCAAAACTGTGTCCGTACGAATCAACATTGGGTATATAACTTATGACCAATTCTGGCCTATCTTTAAGCTGAGGCATATCTATGTATCGGAAAATTTGAGCTAATTTATCTTGAAGTTTTTCCCATTGATTGAATTTCCCAAAATAAAATGGCATTCTTTCCCTAGGTACATCCCCGTGGTCCTCATACACAACCTCACTTCCAGGCCACATATGCGTGGCCACTTTATATTCGCCTTGCGATTCAGTTTGCAGTAGTTGCCAAATAGGGTCAGCCGTGTTGCTCCAAATTCTTGCGTCGAGGTTATTTGGTCTAAATTCGCTACTCGTGAAATTATCCCAGAATATATTGGAAACAATACCGTGCTCAATGGGATATTTTCCCGTTACCATGCTCCAGTGGTTGGGAAATGTCTGAGTGGGAAAACTTGGGATCATATACGGTGCAGTCGTGATATTCATATCGTACGGGGACCGCAAATTGTGCAAGTTGTAAAGAAATGGCGTGTATTTTGCATCTATCAATCTCGGATGGAACCCATCGATAGATATCAATATCGTTAACGTCTTGAAATCATGTGTGCCGTTGAAGTAAGTATTTGATCTATTCGCAATTGTCCGGGGCCCATTATCAATAGGTTTTGGGCACTTCGAATATAAAAGCAACTCAATGAGTATTATACCGCAAAGCAAAAGTTTCAATAAAAAATGTCGTGATATTGCGAAAGGTTTTATGTTCGTATCATCTTCATTATTTTTTTCAAGGTCAACAGGTTGCTCGAAAAGAAGCATATCGTAAGCACACTTCGAAATGGCCTTCTTTGTTATTTCGAAACTGTTTTGTGGCCTGCGTGTTTAATGAACCCTGGTATCAAGCGTCACAGTCATATAAAGCCTTAAATTATCTTCCATCAACGCACAGTAAACCGTCTAATTGATAGAAAAACTCTCAACCCAGTTATCGAGTGTCGCTACACTCTATTGTAATTAGCTGCAATCATCTTGTTTATTAATTATGTCATTTTATTACCCTGGATTTGAAGCCCGTCTCTTTTTCCGCTTGTTTTTTTTTTTTCAATCGCTGAGAAATAGAAAGAAAACATAGTTAGCTCGAATAGTTTAGTCAAAAGGCCTACTATTGACTGCTTTTTCTGCAAATCCATGCTCTCAAGACAATACAGTAATTCGTAAAAGAAACCATAATGTCACAATTTGTTGGTTTCGGAGTACAAGTGGAGCTAAAAGATGGGAAGCTCATTCAGGGGAAAATTGCCAAAGCAACCTCAAAAGGATTGACTTTAAATGACGTTCAATTCGGCGATGGTGGTAAATCTCAAGCTTTCAAAGTGAGGGCGTCAAGGCTAAAGGACTTAAAGGTTCTAACTGTTGCCTCTCAATCCGGGAAAAGGAAGCAGCAAAGACAACAGCAGCAACAAAACGATTATAATCAAAATCGCGGTGAACATATTGATTGGCAAGATGATGATGTTAGTAAGATAAAACAACAGGAAGATTTCGATTTCCAAAGAAATTTGGGCATGTTTAACAAAAAAGACGTCTTCGCACAATTAAAGCAAAATGACGATATATTACCGGAGAATAGATTACAGGGACATAACAGAAAGCAAACCCAATTGCAGCAAAATAATTATCAAAATGATGAATTGGTTATTCCAGATGCAAAGAAAGATTCATGGAACAAGATTTCTTCAAGAAATGAGCAAAGCACACACCAATCTCAGCCGCAACAAGATGCTCAAGATGATCTGGTTTTGGAAGATGATGAACATGAATACGATGTCGATGATATCGATGATCCCAAATACCTACCAATAACTCAGTCTTTGAATATTACACATTTAATTCACTCTGCAACTAACTCTCCATCCATAAATGATAAAACGAAAGGTACAGTTATAAATGATAAGGATCAGGTACTAGCTAAATTAGGCCAGATGATCATCAGCCAGTCAAGATCCAACTCAACATCCTTGCCAGCTGCAAATAAACAAACAACCATCAGATCAAAGAACACTAAGCAGAACATTCCTATGGCTACACCAGTACAACTACTAGAAATGGAGAGCATCACGTCCGAATTTTTCAGTATTAACTCGGCAGGGCTACTAGAAAATTTTGCTGTAAACGCATCGTTCTTCTTAAAGCAGAAACTAGGTGGCCGTGCACGTTTACGTTTACAAAATTCTAATCCGGAACCTTTAGTAGTAATACTAGCCTCAGATTCCAACAGATCTGGTGCGAAAGCTCTGGCGTTGGGTAGACATCTTTGCCAAACGGGGCATATCCGTGTCATAACATTATTTACATGTTCTCAAAATGAACTACAGGATTCCATGGTCAAAAAGCAAACAGATATTTACAAGAAGTGTGGCGGAAAAATTGTTAATAGTGTATCGTCGCTGGAATCTGCTATGGAAACATTAAATAGCCCTGTAGAAATAGTCATCGATGCCATGCAGGGATATGACTGTACATTGAGCGATCTGGCGGGGACGTCGGAAGTTATTGAAAGCAGAATTAAAAGCATGATATCATGGTGTAACAAACAGCGAGGATCTACTAAAGTGTGGTCTTTGGATATTCCAAATGGGTTTGATGCGGGATCCGGCATGCCAGATATTTTCTTTTCAGACAGGATTGAAGCAACAGGAATTATTTGTTCTGGCTGGCCTTTGATTGCCATCAACAACTTAATTGCAAATTTGCCAAGTCTAGAAGATGCTGTTTTGATTGATATAGGTATACCACAGGGCGCCTATTCACAGAGAACTTCTTTGCGTAAGTTCCAAAACTGTGATCTTTTCGTCACTGACGGGTCCCTGCTATTAGATTTGTAAACCAAGAATTACTTTAGCCTAAACTGGATACATACGTATAAGCATACGGTAAGGAAGTGGGATCTGTAGCGGTAATGCAATAATGTGTTGGCTCTCACAAATATGAAAACTGCGAACATCTATATAATAAGGTAACGGTATAACAGAAAAATCTGAATAATTTCTCTTTCCCGGGTAATGAGCCCTTAAGGAGGACTCAAAACGAAAAGGAAAAAAATACGAGTGGAAAGAAAAAATGAACCCTTTCCAGTAATTGATAATAATACAATCATTCATTATTAGAAATATATTAGTTCTCAATTCAAGGCAGAATAGTGCTGTCATTGTGATCAAATTTTTGTGTGAGTCTGCTTTGCTTTCTGTTTTTTTTTGTTGACTCGCTGTTCAATCTCCTACTTTTCCTTTTGTTGTTAAAATAAGGTATTATATATTTATACAACCCTATAAAAAGCAATTAGCCAATTTCCAATCCTACGAAGACAGGAACTGAGCAAACTATAAGGGTGTTCTTTCTTCTGTACTATATATACATTTGCAACTATGGGTTCATGTTGTAGTTGCTTGAAAGATTCTTCAGACGAGGCCAGTGTCTCACCAATTGCCGATAATGAAAGAGAAGCGGTGACTTTATTACTAGGGTATTTGGAGGATAAAGACCAATTAGACTTTTACTCTGGTGGTCCACTAAAGGCCCTAACTACTTTGGTGTATTCAGATAATCTAAATTTGCAAAGGAGCGCCGCTCTGGCATTCGCAGAAATTACTGAAAAATACGTCCGTCAGGTCTCTAGAGAGGTACTGGAACCCATCTTAATATTATTACAAAGCCAAGATCCACAGATTCAAGTGGCCGCTTGTGCAGCCTTGGGTAATTTGGCCGTTAATAATGAAAATAAATTATTAATTGTGGAAATGGGAGGCTTAGAGCCATTAATAAACCAAATGATGGGTGACAATGTAGAAGTTCAATGTAATGCTGTTGGATGCATTACCAATTTAGCCACAAGGGATGACAATAAACATAAGATTGCTACTTCTGGTGCTTTAATTCCATTGACTAAGCTAGCTAAATCCAAACATATAAGAGTTCAGAGAAATGCTACAGGTGCATTATTAAATATGACACATTCTGAGGAAAATAGAAAAGAATTGGTTAATGCAGGTGCTGTGCCTGTATTGGTATCTTTACTGTCGTCCACCGATCCTGATGTTCAGTACTATTGTACTACTGCTTTATCAAATATAGCAGTGGATGAAGCCAATCGCAAGAAGTTGGCTCAAACTGAGCCAAGATTGGTTTCCAAATTGGTTAGTCTGATGGATTCTCCATCTTCAAGGGTAAAATGTCAAGCTACTTTGGCTTTACGAAACCTAGCGTCCGATACAAGCTACCAATTAGAAATTGTAAGGGCTGGTGGGTTGCCTCATTTGGTAAAGTTGATTCAAAGTGATTCTATACCACTGGTTTTGGCTAGTGTGGCATGCATTAGAAACATTTCTATTCACCCTCTAAATGAAGGTTTAATTGTTGATGCAGGTTTCTTAAAACCATTAGTAAGATTGTTGGACTATAAGGATTCAGAAGAAATTCAATGTCACGCCGTATCTACTTTGAGAAATTTGGCTGCATCATCTGAAAAAAACAGAAAAGAGTTCTTCGAAAGTGGTGCTGTCGAAAAATGTAAGGAACTGGCTCTAGATTCACCTGTTAGTGTTCAAAGTGAAATTTCCGCATGTTTTGCTATTTTAGCCCTAGCAGATGTCTCCAAATTGGATCTACTGGAAGCAAATATCTTAGATGCTTTAATCCCTATGACTTTTTCCCAGAACCAAGAAGTTTCTGGTAATGCTGCTGCTGCTTTGGCAAATCTATGTTCAAGAGTGAATAATTATACAAAAATTATTGAAGCATGGGATCGTCCGAATGAAGGCATTCGTGGATTTCTGATTAGATTTTTGAAAAGTGACTATGCTACCTTTGAACACATTGCGCTATGGACAATTTTACAATTGCTAGAAAGTCATAATGATAAAGTGGAAGATTTGGTTAAAAATGATGACGACATCATTAACGGAGTGAGAAAAATGGCAGATGTGACCTTTGAGCGTTTACAAAGATCAGGAATTGATGTTAAAAATCCGGGGAGCAACAACAATCCAAGCTCGAATGATAACAACAGTAATAACAATGACACAGGATCTGAACATCAACCTGTAGAGGATGCAAGTTTGGAATTGTATAATATTACTCAACAGATTTTACAATTTTTACATTGATTTTCTTCAAAAGCGGGACTAGGCATTATAATTTTTATCAAAATTTTCTTCTCAGAAGTTTTATTTTCTTTCTCTCCATTTCTTCCATCTTTTTAATCTTTGTTTCCTTTTTTTACATCATATTACTTCTACCTACTCTACTCTATTCTAATTTCAATTGATTTTTTTTATTTTATTTTTTTTTTTGTTAATAAAAGAAGAAAAAACTTAAAAACGAATAAGAGGCTGTCTTTGTTCCGTAGTATATGCCTATTTCCTTCTAGAAGTTTGAAGTGTCGTAAATTTTACCTACGGATAATGTTCGTTACATTGTTGAATGGCAACTGTAGTGAGGTAATGTTCAAAAAGTGAGAAAGCGGGAGAGAAGGGCTACATACAAAAACCAATTCTAGATAACATCTATATCTTCGTTTTTAGAATATATTGTAATAAAACACAATTGATAATACAGTTCTCTCTTCGTCCTCTGATGGTGGGAGATCTATTAAAAATACAAGTTAGCTGAGCGGGGGAAAAAAATAGGTCTTACCCGGATTCGAACCGGGGTTGTTCGGATCAAAACCGAAAGTGATAACCACTACACTATAAAACCTCTTAATTATTGATTTCCACAATAATTTTATCATATATCAACACTATTCTTCACATAGTTTTTTTAATCCCGGTGTCTCTCATCTGCTAATGAAAATACGTTCACTCATATTTCATGCACCTTCCAGTAGACTGACCCTTCATAAGGTTAAGAATATCATGGGGAAATTATCGCAATGCATGTCTCTTAAAGAATACAAGAATATATAAAGGCGAATCAACGATTCTTCACGATAATTTGTTTTCCTCTTAATCACACAGCAGTCTGAATTCTATCAGTGGCACATTAATCCTTGTTTCAATGCTCGTGTGCACATCTGCGTAAATATACATTCTTACGTTTTCTTATTTAATAATAGTAGGTTGAGCTTCGTCCACCGGGTAATGCTCCCGGAGCAGTGGAATTAAAAAAAAAAAGGGTGAGCACCGGAAACAGCTATCTGCGCTTAAGTATCACTAACGTAAAGCATAGGTAGGATTTCCAGTTCTGCCACATTTGATAAATAGTGTAATCCGTAATTATCAAGCGAGATAGTTTTCGAATATAATTTAGAAGTAAGAGCAAAATATTAATAGTATTTCATAAGGAATATTGGAAGAAAGGAGCGTAATACGAAAGATGAGGTATGTTTGATAAGATATATACGTATATTTATATATCACTCTTCTGAGAAAGTATGCCATAGAATGAGGATCACTAACAAAGAAAATGTCAATGAACTTCAAAGATATCGTTTAATGAAACAGTAGCTCTAAAAGAAGGATCGAGACAGATGTTATGAAACTGTTGATGAGTGATCATCAAGTGGATTTAATCAATGATAGCATGCAAGAGTTTCATGTAAAGTTCTTGGGACCAAAGGATACACCCTACGAAAATGGGGTTTGGAGGTTACATGTAGAGTTGCCGGATAATTACCCATACAAGTCGCCAAGCATAGGGTTCGTTAACAAGATATTCCATCCTAACATTGATATCGCATCGGGGTCCATATGTTTGGACGTAATTAACTCTACATGGTCGCCTTTATATGATCTGATAAATATAGTGGAGTGGATGATACCAGGTTTATTAAAGGAGCCTAATGGTAGCGATCCCTTGAATAACGAAGCTGCCACATTGCAATTACGAGATAAAAAACTGTATGAGGAAAAAATCAAAGAGTATATAGACAAGTATGCTACAAAGGAAAAGTACCAACAAATGTTTGGCGGAGATAATGATAGCGATGACAGTGATAGCGGCGGTGATTTACAAGAAGAGGACAGTGATTCTGATGAAGATATGGATGGCACTGGTGTTTCCAGTGGCGATGATAGCGTAGATGAGTTAAGCGAGGATCTAAGTGACATAGATGTCAGTGATGACGATGACTACGACGAAGTCGCAAATCAATAATTTCGAGCACACACATATATATATATATATATATATGTATGTATGTATAAGTATATATGATGGCATACTATACCACACGTACGACTATAATTACAAACAACTATCAAGCAACTACAAGGATCTCTGTGGGCTAGTGGCCTGCGGGCTCAATTTTGCTCTTGTTCCTGAACGGTGAATTCTGTAGTCTGTCATCCAGGGGAAGGGCAGGGCACTCATCAACAATGTGATAGTCAGAAAGCAATAATGTTTTGTATTCTGATGAGCTTTCACTATCTCTTCCGCAATACCCCTTTTTGCCTATATTACGGCATCATCTTTCCCCGCGTTCTCGTGGGGGCCAAATAAGCTTTGTCCAAGGGGCTGTTGCAACGGTAAAGGTAGTCGAGCCAAGTGACACCAGCAAACAAGGAAACAAGGAAGCAAGGAAGGCTTTCCATTTTCCAATAACGACATGAGTCTATCTATGGTGTATAAAAGTGGCAGGCTTTTCCTACATTTTTTTTCCCTGATAACTTCCTGTTACTATTTAAGAACACCAAACCAAGTATAAAGAACCGTCAAGAATAAAATGTACAACATTCCAGATAATGTCAAAGGGGCTGTAGAATTTGATCCATGGTTGAAACCGTTTGCCGATGTACTTTCTGAAAGAAGATACCTAGCTGACAAGTGGTTGTACGACATAACTCATGCTACGCCTGATGGTTCGTATCAGTCACTCAGTAAGTTTGCTAGAGATTCATACAAGTCATATGGGTTGCATGCCAATCCGGAAACCAAAGAAATCACTTACAAAGAGTGGGCACCCAATGCGGAACGTGCATTTCTAGTGGGAGATTTCAATAACTGGGATACCACATCTCATGAGCTCAAGAACAAGGACGAATTTGGAAATTTTACAATCACACTTCATCCTTTACCTAACGGCGATTTCGCCATCCCTCATGATTCGAAGATTAAAGTCATGTTTATTTTGCCAGATGGTTCCAAGATCTTTCGTTTACCTGCGTGGATCACAAGGGCTACACAGCCTTCTAAGGAAACTTCTAAACAGTTCGGGCCCGCATATGAAGGTAGGTTTTGGAATCCAGAGAACCCCTACAAATTTGTACATCCAAGGCCAAAGTTTAGTGAATCTGTAGATTCCTTAAGGATTTATGAAGCCCACGTCGGTATTTCGAGTCCAGAACCAAAGATAACCACATATAAAGAATTTACTGAGAAGGTCTTACCCAGAATCAAATATCTTGGCTACGATGCAATTCAATTAATGGCTATTATGGAACATGCTTATTATGCATCATTTGGCTACCAAGTGACCAATTTTTTTGCGGCGAGCTCCCGTTTCGGCACCCCTGAGGAATTAAAGGAGCTGATTGATACTGCACATTCTATGGGCATCCTAGTTTTATTGGATGTAGTTCATAGCCATGCTTCTAAAAACGTCGAGGATGGGTTGAACATGTTTGACGGTTCTGATCATCAGTATTTCCATTCTATAAGCTCCGGTAGGGGTGAGCATCCGCTGTGGGATTCCCGTCTTTTTAATTACGGAAAATTTGAAGTGCAGCGATTCTTATTAGCAAACCTGGCATTTTATGTTGACGTTTATCAGTTTGATGGGTTTAGATTCGATGGTGTCACATCAATGTTATACGTTCATCATGGTGTTGGTGCCGGTGGGTCTTTTAGCGGTGACTATAACGAATATCTTTCTCGTGACAGGTCCTTCGTCGATCATGAAGCCTTAGCTTATTTAATGTTAGCCAATGATTTGGTTCACGAAATGTTGCCAAATCTGGCTGTAACTGTTGCAGAAGATGTCTCTGGTTATCCAACTTTATGTTTACCCCGCTCCATAGGTGGTACTGGTTTCGACTACAGATTAGCAATGGCTTTGCCTGATATGTGGATCAAACTAATCAAGGAGAAGAAAGATGATGAATGGGAGATGGGAAGTATTGTATACACTTTAACTAATAGACGATATGGTGAAAAAGTGGTTGCTTATTGTGAGTCGCACGACCAAGCTTTAGTTGGTGATAAGACATTAGCGTTTTGGTTGATGGATGCCGCTATGTACACCGATATGACTGTATTGAAGGAACCATCCATCGTTATTGACCGTGGTATTGCTCTACACAAGATGATTAGGCTGATCACTCACTCGCTGGGAGGCGAGGCTTATTTGAACTTCGAAGGTAATGAGTTCGGTCATCCAGAATGGTTGGATTTCCCTAATGTTAACAATGGCGATAGCTACAAGTATGCTCGTAGGCAGTTTAATTTGGCTGATGATCCCTTACTGCGTTACCAGAATTTAAATGAGTTTGATAGATCAATGCAATTATGTGAGAAAAGGCATAAGTGGCTGAACACGAAACAGGCTTATGTTTCATTAAAACATGAAGGTGACAAAATGATTGTGTTTGAAAGAAATAATCTGTTGTTTATTTTCAACTTCCATCCTACAAACAGCTACAGCGATTATAGAGTTGGTGTCGAAAAAGCTGGTACTTATCACATCGTGTTGAACTCAGATCGTGCTGAATTTGGTGGACATAACAGAATCAACGAAAGTTCCGAATTCTTTACCACCGATTTGGAATGGAACAACAGGAAGAACTTCCTCCAAGTTTATATTCCTAGTAGAGTCGCTTTGGTGCTTGCCTTAAAAGAATGAACTCTATACTATATTGCTTACTGAAAATCAAGACTCAATAATTTTTTTCTCTTCATGTATTGGTAGATATCTAAACGTACATAACAAAAAAAGAAAAAAGTAACTTGGGGTTAAAGAATAATTGACTTTGGGCGAATAGCAGAGCTGTCATTACTGCTGATGCTTTTTTCTTATTTTCGGAGAAAAAGAAAGCCCTGTAGGGGGCTCGAACCCCTAACCTTATGATTAAGAGTCATACGCGCTACCGATTGCGCCAACAAGGCTTTTTTCTTGGGAAAATCTCTTCCAAGGTTTAACCTATACTGTCTGTGTATGTCTAAAACGAAGCATTGGTTGTTCATTGATTGCAACAGTAATGAATAATTAGGGTTATTGAAGAGAATGTGGATTTTGATGTAATTGTTGGGATTCCATTGTGATTAAGGCTATAATATTAGGTATGTAGATATACTAGAAGTTCTCCTCGAGGATTTAGGAATCCATAAAAGGGAATCTGCAATTCTACACAATTCTATAAATATTATTATCATCGTTTTATATGTTAATATTCATTGATCCTATTACATTATCAATCCTTGCGTTTCAGCTTCCACTAATTTAGATGACTATTTCTCATCATTTGCGTCATCTTCTAACACCGTATATGATAATATACTAGTAACGTAAATACTAGTTAGTAGATGATAGTTGATTTTTATTCCAACAGTTATTAGAGGCGGTAATCTATGAGTTCACATAAAGTATTGATAGATGACGTAAATTATCGGCCGGTAGGATAAGATCCAACAGTTACTAAGTTAGTGACCCTGAAGCACAGTGATCATAATGTGTTGGAATAAGAATGAAACGCCATCACCTATCGACTAGTATTTATATTACTGGTGTATATCAAGGAGAACGTAAGAAGATGAGACGTAAATTCGAGAAACAATTATCAAATATAATGGAATGAGAGAAGAGTGAAACGTATATAATGAAAGAGGAAATATCTCAACGTTCATCTGTCTCTCGTAATGTGACAGAAAAAGAAAATCGATCAAAAATATGGGGAAATATTCATCATGTAGAATTTCAAATATTTTCATTGTAATTTCTAAAATTAATGAGGAAAATTCGATATATCTGGTATCACTTTATTATTCCTTCAGCACGAAATGTCGAGCGATCTCGATGCAGGAACCAGGTATAAGTAGCGATAGTAAATTTTTTTCTCTCTTTTTAATAATCCGGAAAGTCTCAGTTGCGAGTGATTGCAGACAGTTGTATGAATGTAAAAAAAGTAATGAAAACATTTGGGAGTATTTCAAACGGAGGTTAGAGACGAGGCTTTCGAGCTTTTCTATTATTTTAAGTGCTGTGTTTCCGGACGTGCTCTTCACTTTCTTATTTTCTTGATAATATTTCCTGTAAATGTTACAGCAGAATGGTTGCAAACTCAATAAAATTCTGAGGGCAACTGGCAGAGAACCTTCAATTTTGGAAAACAGAAGGAACCGAAGCCAGGCATAACGTTGTTTTCTATATTTTTTAAGTAAGGTGTTCATCCAGTAGAGATCAGGTTACATCATAGCAATTCATTCATGAATAAAGAGTATCAGTTTTTTAAATGTACAGTATTAGCCGCTGAAATGCACCAATTTGAGGTTATTTTTGAAACATAACTTGAAGAGAAAAGACAGCATTAGGGCGTTTCTTAACTAGCGATGACGTGCTTCGATTGAGCGGTAAGTGGAAAGTATCAGTCTGTGTCTACTCGTTTTTTTAAGACATTGTATATAATATGTTTTGCTGGTTAGATAAATGCGTGGTGCACATATAATGGATACATCCGTAGCTATGGAATCCGCTTTCACCAATTGTAAAAAAGTCTACAACGACACATGCTATCGGATAGGAACAAGCAACAAATTGGAAACGTATGAGAACGAATGAAGGATATCCATCAGGAAGAAGCGATCAGTTAAGGCATCAGAAATTTCTTTCAATGAGGAATTGACAACGTGTTTGTATAAGATCTGATTACCTATGTAGTTCGGCTGCATAGATTTCAGTTACATTCACATTAAAGAAGCACGAGCGCATATTGTATTGTGAAAGTAGGAATCAATTACCATTTACCAAATACTGTTCTAATCACTTTAATACTATGTTATATTGTGTAAGAAAATAACACAAATTACGAGAAGTAGTCATTGAATGTAGAAAAAGCTGAAATGCAAGGATTGATAGCATAATATGATGAATGAATAAAGACGTATAAAATGGAAAAGAAATAATATGTTGAAATATTAGTTTATTATTTTTTTATCTAATCCCAAGGAGAATTTCTAGCGTATTTTACTTGATAACTGAACCTTTCATTAAGAACGCAAACTCAATGTTTCCAAATATTAATTCATTTCCCATGTATACCTGATATCGTTCAATTCCAGAATTCTTACAAAGCAGATACTATAAAAAGTGAAGGGGAGCGAAATGAATACAACTTTCTATTATTTTCAGACGGTTAAGAGAGTACAAATGACTATCCTTTTTGAATTCTCTAGCTTAAAATGAATAGTTGATTCTTTTGCCAAAGACGAAAATAGTTGCCAGTAAGCATCTCTTATGAAATAAGTGTTGTTGTGAATAGCTCAATAGAGATGTATTATTAATAAGCCTCGTATTTTCAGGGATCATGCGTAGCATAATGGCAGTTGGTAAGGGGAATAAGAATGATGATTCCATTATTGCGAATAAAGGTATTTCTGAAAGTACATCTAATGGGCTATTTGAAAATTTGTTTAGGATTATGGTAATAAAAGAGGCATTAACGCCAGAACCTTTATTTTATCACTTTTTCGATATTTGTTAATAATCTAAATCTAACTTATATCTAAACCTTAGCGTTTGCATTCTTGATTTCTATATTTTTATTCACAATATGGAAAGGAAAAACAATCTCTTAGGTTGTCCAAGAAAACTTCTCTCCCTGTCATACTCAAAGTGTTGGAACAAAAATCAACTATCGTCTATCAACTAGTAGCTATACTACTAATATATTATCATATACGGTGTTAGATGATGACATAAGTTATGAGAAGCTGTCATCGAAGTTAGAAGAAGCTGAAATGCAAGGATTGATAATGTAATAGAATTTAATGAAACATATAAAACGGAATGAGGAATAATCGTAATATTAGTATGTAAAAATATGGATTCCATTTTGAGGATTCCTATATCCATGAGGAGAACTTCTAGTATATGCTGTATACATAATACTATAGCCTTGATCAACAATGGAACCCCAACAATTATCTCACAATTCACCCATTTCTCAACTAGTAACATGAGTACTCCTAAATAGGGCGATATTTTAAAGTTTCATTCCAGCATTAGCTATAACACGTTAATATGGTGGAGTCAGCTGAGAAGTTTTTTCAATAAATAATGCTCGCGTGGCGTAATGGCAACGCGTCTGACTTCTAATCAGAAGATTATGGGTTCGACCCCCATCGTGAGTGTTTTTTTTATCTATTCCTAACCAGTAAATACCAGAACATACGGCAGATTATAAATGCGTGGTGTAAAATTCTACTTAAGAAAATTGGCATAAAAAAGATTAAATTCTTATCTAAGTGAATGTATCTATTTCGTTATACACGAGAATGAAATAAAAAATATAAAATAAAAGGTAAATGAAATCAGCGTTCGCCAACTAATTTCTTTAATCTGGCAACCTCATTTTCCAAGTGATAATTTTTCGAAAGCAATTCTTCAACCTTGTCTTCAAGTTGTTTCATTCTTTGCAACTTTCTCGCACGAGAACGCCTGGCGGCTTCAGTGTTTCTAGCACGTTTTAGAGCAGCAGGATCACTGGATTCGGGCACAATTGGAGAAAGTGGAATCGAACGCTGTTTGCGGTTGTAAGCAACAACACCTAGATGATCCAGTCTCGATTCGTCATCCTTTCCAACATGATGTGACTTCTTAACGACTGAATTTGGTTTCTTAACCTTTCTTGTTTGAGTCAGTTTAGCATCTTCTAGAACAGGAGTGGGTAAGAATGAAGTTGTCGAGACTTCCAGATTGGATGGTACCAGAGAAACTTCTTCAGTGGATTCAATTGCCTTATCAGCCAATGAAACATCGTCAGTGGTAACTGGAATGTCATTGTCAAACAAGGATGTCCATTCTTTAGAGTTGTCTTCTAGGTTTTCATACTCAAACATTGGAGTTGAATCAGTGCTTGACGAAAAGAAAGATTCCACTACAGCGTCATCTAGCTCCGGAATTGGCAAAACGGTCTTGGCATCAGGTGCAGTTGCCGTTTGTGGAAGAGCAAAATCAAAATCAAGGTTCGAAGGGGTATCCTGTTTGATAATTGGATCCTCTTCAGTCTTGATGAATTTATCAAAAATCAATTGGCCAACCATTGGTTTGGCAGTAGAAGTGGAAGCAGATACATTTTCGTTGGTTGATTTAGAACCATCCAATGGTGAGAAACCCATTGGATTTAAAGCAAATAAACTTGGCTGATATTCGGACATTTTATTTGTATTTAATTTATTTTCTTGAGCAGACAAATTGGTAAACAAAACTTTAGTAATAATAATGATTTAATTAATGATAGTATAGGGAAATTTTTATTGGCGAGTAAACCTGGATAATTTGACAGAAAGGTAACCGTTACGGAAACATCTTGAATAAAATTCTACGGGTACATGATAGCAATTGGTAACAAAACAAATAACTCTTCAAAAAACTGACAGTTTTCAAAAAAAGTAAAGGACTTTAATTAATAAGGGAAAATAAATTTTCTCTTTCAATAAATTTAACACATAATTCTCTTAATAATTTTCTAATAATAATCTACTTTAAAAACAAAATATAATCGGTTTAGCAAGCCATTTTTCAATGATCTTTAATTTTTTAATACGATACTGATAATAACTTAATAAACTGAACTAAAATAAAATATTTTGTTTTGATTGCGAAGTAGATGAGTGAGCTGTGTGGCTGGTGAGTTGTATAATTCGCTAGTGAAACTGATGGGCAAAAAAAATTTGAATTTAGGGGGGAGAGTAACCTGTGTTGTGAGTTTTTGTTTTGTTTTGTTTTGTATATCTATTATATAAGAAGATAAGTACTGTCAAGAAGTAGAAGATTTTAAAAGGTAAGACAGCGAGCCGAAACTTCTTTAAAGAAGACTAAAATTTCGGAATTGGAAAAAAAGGTTGGAGTATTTATCTTCCGTATTTAAAGTCGGAAATTTTTCATCTTTTTTTTTCAAGATGTATGCTCATGCACTTTATTCCCCGAAGATCTTCGAAAGCAGTTCAATTTAATTGGCTGGAGATTGGCGTTTGGAGAGGCGGTGTGTATGTCAAGAAAGGCATTGTCAACGCCCGGACAAATAATTCTAATTTTTACAAGATGCCGGTGGTGTTCGGCATTGTAAAAGGTATGGGTGCTTTGTGCGTCCACGCATGGGGTATGGGGTATGGGGGCATCATCGATTGTTCTCCGGTAACGGAACACGGCAATATTTCTGTTCTACAGCTTGAATACATGCCGTGGATCTGTTTATCAAAGATAATGTCATGTAGCGTGGCAAGTCGACACAGCAACGTGTGGATAATGGATGAGACGATAGCGCCACTGGTTGGTTGTTTGTAAGCTTCGATTGGTAACAGTGGGCTAAAATAGATTGTAGTTATACCCCCACGTTTGCTGGGTCTCACGATCCATATCAGACTGCCCGCGTGGGGTTAATTCTGAGGTGTTGAGCCAGCCAACTCAGACGTTTTGATGACGAAGAACAGAAGATGCAAGTCTTCTACGTATGCAATGATCTGTCCAACTCACCGAAACAAGAAAAAATTTTGCGTTTTTTTTTTCCTACAAATCCCCCATTTATTCGGAAGGTGTGGGTGGAGGCGTAGTTTTTTGTTTATTTTTTCCCAATTTACGTAGTCCCGCAGGTCGGTTTTCCTCTCAGTCTCCGTACATTTCTTATTTTTTACGTTTAAAGTTCGTTAACGAGGCAAAAAATGGCCTGTCTTCCTCCTTTTCCGCCGGCAACTGTAACTGTAAACTGTAAAATTGTAAGTGTAATTGTAATTGTAACTGTAATTTTAACGCTGAATTCTTGCGCGCTCTCGTTGGTTACTATCTTTTCTTCTTAATCGAAGTGTGTACAGTTATGTGCCGTTTGTTTCAATTTGGCTGAATCTTCCTCATCTTGCCCCTTCTTTGGTGTTTTTTTTGCGCAACTCAAAACCTCGTTACTGCATCAAATTTAAATTTAAGCTAGAGAGAAGGTAGTGAGAAAGCTATTTTGTTTATTTGTATTTTTTCGTTTCCCGATCGTTTCCCTTCCATTTCTGTTTTCGAACCCTTTTATTTTCTATCTGTGAATTAGACAGCCTGTTCACCGGTAGCCTTTTGATTGTTTGTTTGTCTTTTTTAAGATTATCAATATTATTTAATATCTCGCCTCAACTATCGACAATATAGCCTATTTTCTTCTCTTTTTTGGTCCGCCTCTGTTGTACGCCATTTCTATACTGTGTTACTAGGATAAAATAAATACCTGTACTGCATCATCTTTCCTATCACCATCTTTTTCCACAAAACAACATTTCAACTAGACACAAGGACAACGTAAATTTCTAAATGGATATCGAGCCTACTTTCAAAGGGTACATTGAAGATGAAGATGACGCTTTGCTTATTCTTCAAGCAACTTTGGATGGCAAGTTAAAGCATATACCAAGAAGGCCTTATGAAATAGAAAGACCTTATTTGATCGTATCAGGTAGTATATTCGTTTTTATTGAAGAGATATCGGGCATCAAGAGATGGACTGATGGCGTTTCTTGGTCTCCATCAAGAATATCAGGCAAGTTTCTAATATACAAGGAACTAGACAAGGAAAACGCCGGGTCTAATGCTAATGCTACTTCGAGTGGCAGTACTGATTCCGCCGTCATTACGGATGGAACTTCTGGCGCGAGAAATAACCCTTCTTCGTCGAAAATCAAGCTACCTCCTTTGAAGAATCACCAGTTTGATTTGCCACCTACTATGGGCCATTCAAGTTTTGAGTCAGAGCAAGACACCTCCATTTCTCCATCAAACCGTTCGAACTTACCTTTAAAGTATACTGGCCTGGTGAAGAAGACAATATCTGTGAAGCTGAAGAGACCTCCATTCAACTCGATTGAAAATTTACATATTGTCTCTTATTATTCTGTAAAAGATATAAAACAAAATTGTCTAGTGACTCCTAAAGCTTCTCCTTTTTTGAAAGATGTTAGACCTTCACAGGAACTAATTGTCGCGATGGGAAATACAACCTTAGGCAACGTGAAAAACAATTCCACTACCACCGGTAATGGTCCTAATAATATAAACAATAAAAGCAACTCTTCCACTCCCCTGAATACTGTTATTTCCACGAATAACAATAGTGCTAATATAAATGCTGCTGGCAGTAATCAATTTACTAGTGCAAACAAAAATTATTATTATAAAAATGATGAAAGCTCTGGATACCCAATCACTCAATTTGCTCCCGCATTACCATCAACAACTTTGATGTATACGGCGAATCCACCTTATATCACTCAATCTCCTGATAACACTAACGCTACTGGTATGAATACACATGTTAATAATAACAATAATAATAGTAATAACAGTAGTAATAGTAATAATAGTAACAATAATAATAATAATAATAATAATAATAATAATAACAATAATAATAATATTAATAATATTAATAATGTCAATACTAATGCAGGGAACGGTAACAATCCAAATAGATTCCATAACGCCTCTTTTGCTTATAACACCACCGGTGACTTTATTAATCCGCAACAACAAGGACAAATTTCTTATCCATTTTATTATACAACAATTCCGATAAACAATCCTAACTATTATACCACACAACCTCCAAACCCTGTAACAAACGCTTCAACGAACGAGAATCAAGGCTATTCCACCTCCTCAACTCAACACCCTTATTATGGGCATCCTACTGAAAGTCAATCAGCATCAGCAGCCGCAGGCGCTACTGGCACTCCTGGTACAGCCGAGAATGTCCTTCCCGTATCCAGTATGCAGCCACTACTCCATCAAGCCAATAATAATAGTGCAAGCTCTGCTACCTCTACAGCTCCTTATCCGGTGTATTCTATGAATGTGAATGTTCCTTATTACAATTCTTCTGCTTCTGCATACAAGAGGGCACAAGAAAATACTACTTCAAATACGAATGCAGAACCTTCTGGTGCTACAAGCACTAACTCAGGCACCATGCTATCAAATCCTGCATACGCTAATTCTCAGTACACTCCATCGCAAGTGTATTACCAGGGATTCCCCCAATATGCCATGGCAAGTGCTCAAAATCCGTCTATGTATCAACACCAGCACCAACATCCTTTGCCCACTGTATATCCAATAGCGACGCCTCAACAAAATATAATGAGCTCTGGTCACACTTTGAGCACTATTGGATCTGATCCTCAACATCATCACTATCAACAAGAGCCCAACGACCACAAAAACTTCGCTATGGGTCACGCGAACAATAATATCTTAAACATCACCAATAATGATACGATGAACAACCTCAATACAAACACTTCAACTACTACACAATAAGTAAATATATTTTAAAAAAGTACTCCGATTTTCTTTTCTTCTCCTTGCCTTTTTGAGTATCGGGTTTACTCATGAAAATTATATCATTTTTCATTTTACAGTTTTATATACTTCGCTTCTTTACGTAATCATGCCTTTAATTTCATCTTCATTTGCCTATGGAAAAAAGCTATTCCTTTTGACATCATAAAATATCTTTATTAAAGAATCCCCTCTGTCAACATTTTCTACGAAAGATAGCTTAGTGTATTTTTTGAAGATGCTGTCGAAAATGATTCTCGACATACTCGCGCTGGTGGAAAAATGAAGTGGAAAAGATAAGCAAATTGATATATAAGCAAATAAACATATAATTTGGACGTACATCGAAATTAGTTGTTCTCAACTTATTTTCATTGTTTGATGAAAAGCGGAATATACATCACGGCTATATAATGAATAATGGAGACAATAAAACGACATTAGAAAACTCAAAAAATGCGTCACTAGCTAATGGAAATTATGCGATTCCCACAAAACTAAATAGGCTGAAAAAGAATGCTGACCCTAGAGTTGCTGCAATTTCAGGTGCTTTATCTGGTGCACTATCCGCAATGCTGGTCTGTCCTTTTGACGTTGCGAAAACAAGATTACAAGCACAAGGTCTCCAAAACATGACACACCAAAGTCAACATTATAAGGGGTTTTTTGGTACATTTGCTACTATTTTCAAGGATGAAGGTGCTGCTGGGCTTTATAAAGGTCTACAGCCGACGGTTTTAGGTTATATTCCTACTTTGATGATTTACTTTTCCGTCTATGATTTCTGTAGAAAATATTCGGTCGATATTTTCCCACATAGTCCGTTTCTCTCAAACGCTTCTTCTGCAATTACTGCAGGTGCCATCTCTACAGTTGCGACAAATCCGATTTGGGTAGTAAAAACAAGACTTATGCTGCAAACAGGTATCGGTAAATATTCCACCCATTATAAGGGTACCATAGACACATTTAGAAAGATCATTCAACAAGAGGGTGCTAAGGCTCTTTATGCCGGCTTAGTACCAGCCCTGCTGGGGATGCTGAACGTTGCTATACAGTTTCCTTTATATGAAAATTTAAAAATAAGGTTCGGATATTCAGAATCGACTGACGTATCGACAGATGTGACGAGCTCAAACTTTCAAAAATTAATATTGGCCTCTATGCTATCTAAAATGGTAGCATCTACCGTGACTTATCCTCACGAAATACTTCGAACTCGAATGCAACTGAAATCCGATCTTCCAAATACTGTTCAACGCCATCTCCTTCCATTGATTAAAATTACGTATAGGCAAGAGGGCTTCGCCGGCTTTTACTCTGGGTTTGCAACTAATTTGGTAAGGACAGTACCTGCTGCTGTGGTAACACTAGTATCGTTTGAATATTCTAAAAAGTATTTAACTACTTTTTTTCAATAAAGTGAAACAGAAAAATGTACATGACACAAGCTGAGGGTCGTAAAAAGCATCTTTCGCAATTGTTTCAACCTCATGACCCCTGTCTTGACTATGTATTCCTCTTTACGTCGGGCTACTCGCAAAATCAAGTAGTTTTAAACCTTTAGTATGTTGCAAATAAAGAGCAAAAAAAGAATTTATTCATCCCAGGAATCTCACTACATTTCGTAGGGGAAGAAATGTAGATTTGAGGTTCATTTGGCTCGTGAGAACGACTTGAACCTTATTCATACTTTATATAATATTTTAGGAGTATTGTAGCATTATGTATATTTTTCTTGCGGGTGTGCACTGCCGAAATAGCTGCTGAATATCCAGATTAAAAAACTAAACAAAAAACTGTTTCTTGTTCGAATAGTAAAAGAAGGTTTTCCCAAATGCTATTGTTATTTAGAAACGCTGGAAATACAGTATTTTTTGAAGAACTATCCGTTTTACCCGAACCTATTTTAATTCAATTCTTAAGTACTAATTAAAGTCTGCTTAATACATATAGAGTATATCTTACATACCATTAACATGTAAGTTAAATTTTAAGTCAAAGATATTGAGTTTTTTAAAGAACATTTGGTGTATGTGAGGCCATCTGCGCTAATATTTTCAAAATTAGTTTCAATTGAAGGGCCACTTGTTGTGTTGAATTTTGGGGGTAGTATTTTTTTGCAACTAGATATGTTATCGTCATGAGTTTGAAGTGGAGCTAAAGAATCACTCTGTAGCTCGTTCTCCCCGTAAAAACTATTTATGCTCTCTGCTGGTAATTCATCGTGTTCTAAAAGAGGAGAGGGCGAGGCATTTTCGTGAATGCTAGCTTCACTAGTAGCGATAATACTCTTCGGGCAAGATTTATGCAGGAAATCAAAAAGAAGTGGATAATGTGCCACATTTATTGAGTCATCTTTCAATAATTGTGCCTTCTTCGGGAGGTTTGCATTCAATGCGGTCAAATTGTTAACAATATCTGAAACAATATCATTGACACATGCGAGTTCTTCATTTAACGAGCCAATTTTTTTTTCCGCATTGGCCAATAGACGATCATTTCCATTGATACAATTAGTAGAAGCCCTTTGCTTTAAGACGTTTTTGTAACTATGTTCTACCTTTTTTAACGACTTTTTAAGTTGAAGTTCAATTTGCTGCATCTGATTGCGTTCCTCGTCAATGTCCCTACTTACAACTTCATAGATGGACAGAATGTCTTTTTTTACTTGTAATAACTCATACTTCGTGCTATTGAAGATAGCAGCCTGTGTTAATTTTTTATGGGATGCAAGGGGAGGTAAGCCCTTTAACTCTTCGTAATAGGAACTGCTTCCAACGGCATCAAATTCTATTCTTGATTTCCATTTCAGTATACCTTTAGTTAAGTCTGCTACCATGCTAGGCACTCTCTGCCTTTCTTATGGTTTGGTTACGCATACTCTTCCTTTATATATTCATTGTCATATTTTAAGGAAGCAATCGCTCCCGACGCAAAGTAAAAATATTCAGTGCTTTGCACTCCAGTTAGAAAAAATGAAGAGAATTCAATTGAGAATAAGCAGGGAAGTAATTGGATTGGGAGAATCTAAAAAATGTGGAACTCACTAAAAGCATTCGCTCTAGTGTTCGGAGGTTGTTGCTCCAATGTTATTACATTTGAAACCTTAATGAGCAACGAAACAGGCAGCATTAATAATCTCATTACTTTTTGTCAATTTTTATTTGTTACATGTCAGGGACTCCCCGAATTTCTGGATGTTCATCAACCTTTCCCTTACTTCAAGCCTCTGAAAACTCCACTTCACGTTTATGTCATTACTGTCGTTTTATTTTATATTTCATCTACGACGAATAATAACGTATTTAAATACAACATATCCATTCCGATTCATATCGTTTTCAGATGCTTCGGAACCGTAATAACCATGTTTACATGCTGGTTATTAAATGGTAGGAAATATACAAAGATTCAGATTTTATCAACACTATTTTTAACCATTGGAGCTATAATTGCCTCATTATTCAAAGATGCTGATTTTCGGTACCAAGATTTGAAACTGCAAGCGTGGAAAATTGGAAGTGACCAATCTGTAGATCTCACTTTTATTTTTGGCATTTGTATACTAGTACTTTCATCATTCACATCATCTTTACTTTCAGCATACAATGAACGTACGTATCAAAAATATGGAAAGCATTGGAAGGAGAATATCTTTTACAGTCATTTTTTATCATTACCTCTCTTTCTATTTAGTCGAAAGCAGTTAATTCACGAATATCGAGTGATGAGAAAGTCTGAAAGAATATTGTGTTCAAATTTTGGAGGGAAGATTCTAGTCCCGCGAGAAGAAACTCTCCTTCTTTTCAATGTGTTAACACAATATTTTTGCGTCAAGGGTGTTAATATCCTCGCCAGTAAAACAAACGCTCTGACACTTTCCATAACATTACTTGTAAGAAAATTTATAAGTCTTTTACTGAGCGTCCGACTTTTCGATAATAACTTGTCATATACTGGCTACATCGGGGTCTACCTAGTCTTTTTTGGTGCCTTTATATACTCGCTGGGATCAATTCACCCCAGGCAAAATGACAAGGGGGCGATAAAGAAAAGTAAATGAACACACATTATAAACTAACCTTAAATCCTACTTGTATGTTCCTTAACTCTATATTAGTGGTGTTGACGTAAGTTTAGATAAAATCGCGAACGCTGCCGCCTGGAAGTAAATGAAAAAAAAAAAAAAAAGAATTCATCACCTAAACTCACTAATCTTTAAAACTCATTCATGAGAAGTGGAGAACTATATTACAGCTATGGAACAAAGGAACAACGGTATGCAAAATTTCGATCTCTGGGTTTTAATAAATGCATGTAGCCAATTTTATCTTACTAACAATCTTTGTGTTTTCTCTGTGTATAGTCTTTCAAGCAAAATATAATGAATACAAACAAATTTTGGAAGAATTGCAAACAAAAATCATAGAATTAGGTCATGACAAAGATGAACACACTATAGTCATAAAAACACTGAAAGACGCTGAGCCGACGAGAAAATGTTACAGGATGATAGGTGGCGCACTTGTTGAAAGTGATGTTCAAACGAGTTTGCCTATTCTTGAAACTAAGAAGGAAAACATAGAAGGTACAATAAGTAAAATGAAAGAAACCTTAATACAAACTGCAAAAGAGTTTGAAAAATGGAAAAAAGACAATAAGATTCAAGTCGTTAAAAACTAAACCATATATAAAATCTATTGCAGTACTTAGTTTGGCAAAAAATATAAATAAACACAATCAGGTACTCTTATGTATTTATGTGAGCCATTTATAAAGAATTATAAAGGATATGAAAACATATATTAGTTTGTTTTTTTGAATGTTTCAAGTTTCTTGCCAACAGAGGAAGTCGTAACGAAAGAAACAACAAAAAATATCCACGCAACAATGACGCCACAAATGGCGCTAATATAAACCCAAGAATTGCTGATTTCCCAACTTCTTGGGTATTCATCATTAGCAAGGTGACGGATAGCTTTAACGTCTTTGTCAGTAGTGAACGACAGGCCAATCTTACGATAGTCAGTGAGGAATGTAAACACTCCATGGCGGTCTGGAAGGATGAATTCACCGGTGGTGTAATACTGAGTTTCAGAATCGTTTCCGCTTGGCGACAATGTTAGACGGTAGTACGGATCCACTTGTCTTAGTTCAAATTGGATATCATCAGCGATATGTGGTAGCCATTCTTCTCCATTCCATTCCGAAAAGCCTACAGAATAAATAACTTTGTCCTTGATTTTGTAGGGCTCTTCGTCATAACTAGTACCATCCGCATGTGAATGAACCGCATGCACACTTTTGATTACAGATTTTTCATTAAATGTCCATTTTAGTAATTCTTTTGCAAACTCCTGATTAGAGTCCTGATTTTTGTTCTTTAAGAAATCACTACTGCCGATCCATACTAAACGAGCATTGTTTAAGTTCTGGAAACCAACTACAAGAAAGCCTTGAGATCCGCTGGTCCAAGAGTTGCATTTGCCTTTGGACTCAGTAAAGGATGTTCTTGGAGCGTTTAAAATTGGGACGATTTGTTCACGATTTTCTAATAAAGCAGCTGAACTTTCCCCAAAAACAAAATCCTCGCTTTTTCTGGCGTTGTACACATATTTGTTCAGAAGATGGTTAGAAGAAACCACTAGCTCTTCTGAGGAGGGCGAAAAATAGTCACGAATAACGTGTCCTTTTGGACTTGGATAGATACCTAATTCATTCAAAAATAAACGAATGGTATTCGGAACAGCACCTGGAGAACTCATGCATAAAATGTTACCTTCATTTTCAAAAAATTTAATCAACTGCTTAACTGGGATTTGTCTCGCTAAATTCTTGCCTCCTTTGGTAGGAAAAACGATGATGTTATCAAACAATCTTTGCTCTTTGTCATACAAATCCACAGTAGTGGAAGTACTGTTAATATCTAAATATTCAAGTTTGTAATTCCTTTGTTCTAGATCTTTTAAATAGACTGAGTACTCCTCTAAAGGTTCCGTAGATTGGTCGTAAAGAACAAGCGTTCTTGAAGTTTGTGTGCCCACAACGAAAATGGCCTGCAGAAGGATACAAAAGAAAAAATTCCAATCGGTCCGCATCCTAAATAATCAAAAAAGGATAATTCAAAATTTGCACCGTCAATTGTGTTAAAGTATTCAACTTTATAACCAATTCAGTTGACTATACACCTCTTTAAAGGTTTCTCTTTTCAAGAAGCGTGTTTGATATTTTTCAGGCGTAGCTTAGGGTAATGCATTATTCAATAACCCGCCCTGAAAATATCGAAAGTAGATATTGGGATATCTTTAATTGTAGTATACTAATATGTATCTATAAAACAATGAGAGCCCCCTATCATCATCCAGAGATCTTACTCCGCCATTTTTATTTTTTATAGGTTTCTGGCAACCATGATTCATCAACTTTTTTGACAGTGGCACTCTTCTTGGAAGGTCTTTGATTTGTTTTAGACTTCATGTAGTAATAACTTACACCTCCGATGATGGCTAGAAAGATGACCTGAACTGATAAAAATTGTGGGTTGAAAAAGGAAATAGGTGGGCTAACAATTTCGAATAGGGTTGGTGGTGCCGCAATTCTCACGATTTCATCGAACCTAGAAGCTAATAAAAATGGGATTAAAAAGTATTGTCCTTCCGGTAAATTTAACGTAACGTCTTGCCCGAATTTTGAAGTTCCGTTGACCTCCATTTCGTAAGGCCCAATACTCGCACCTGTAATGTCCGCCACAGGATAACCATGTGGATATGTAACAATTGTTCCGTTGACACCAAAAATTGTGATATTAGTATCTTCCCAATTAGTAACATTATAGGCTAAGGTAGCGGTATCCTCCGCGTAAAACTCAAGGAAAGAATCATGATTTTCTGATTCCTTCCCAACGACATCATATTTCACCTCTATATTAATAGAAGGTGGCGCTACCGCCTCCGCAACTTCCTGTTCATGTTCGACATTGTCGCTATTATTAGCTGATATGGCAGCACAGAAGCTGCTCAAGGCAGTTAATAAATTAAACCCGATTAACATAGAAAACCTCATAATTGCCAGCTATAAAGAAGTGACAGTGAACTTTTACTTGTTTCTTTTGTTTAACCACTAGTATGTAATTGTTTTTGCAGAATTTGAAACTTCACCAAAATCTTCTTAACGTTCAATGACAAAATTACTTACCCGAACTACCGAACTACGAAACATGAATAAATAAACTGGAGGCATAAACTCATTTCCAAATTCCCGGAATACATCGTGTAGTCAAGCAGCATACATCACTATCAAAAATCATGCGCTTGTGATTATCGTATAGTGTATTTATATAATATATATAGATAGCGATAAATGGCAAGATCCTCTATGATAAAAGTCATCATAATGAAAACAGATGGCGCTTGTCTACTGTTTGCAAGGCTTGAAATCACAGGTTTTTATTATATCGTGGATTTTTGCCATTGCCTAAATCAAAAATAATGATCGATTTTTTGTGAATTAGGGAACGGAAGGAAAAAATCAGCAAACAGTCAGCCCTAGCACCATAGGCCGACAGCAACAAAAACTGTTTTTTTATTCTCAAATATTCATGATATTGATTACACCGTACTTCTTTTCAATGCGTAAACAACTAGAGTTGACAAATATTATAAACTAAAAACTATCATATTAATAATATACCTCCTAGCACTTCGTAATGTTTCTGTCATTGAATGGCGAGAACATAATTTTAAAGAATCAACACCTTAAATTGTTAACCTTAACAAATGAAGTAAATTCAAATATTTACTCTTGAATTCTTTTTGCTTTAACTAACACATTGAAATATCAAATTAGTCCACTTTTCTTCCTTGTTGAATGGGTTTCTTCATTAACAGGGGAACGCTTGCCTACCATCAAGCCCATTCAATGCAGATGTGATTAATTGGTAAACAAAGGGCCAAGCAAAAATACATCTCTCCTACATGCTACATAAGTCCGAGATATGTTTTATTTAAGAACTATGAATCTGTAAATGACTGATTCAATATTAAACTAAAATTTCTATGAAACATCAAATTAATCACGTGCTTTTTAAAAAATATAAATTTAATTTCATTTTCTATTTCAATATTTATTAAATAAAAAATTTGAAAAATATATAAAAATTGTAGCAGTATTAGATTTCCGAAAAGAAAAAAAGGTTTCAAGAAAAGGAAAAGAAAAACTAAACGTAGTATAAAGTCTTGTTTAGTGCAAGCCACTGTTGGCGTTTCAACTAAACTATTCCTTAAAAATAAAGTACAATGTTACTGCTAAACAATGTTGAAGGTGAGCTTAAGACAGTAAATCAAGGAAATGCGGTATAATTCCTGCTGACAAAGCCGCACATAAATAGCAGTTGTTAGCTATAAGGAGATTTTTAGCTACGAACATGGTTGTAATTCTCTTTATCCTGATTACCTTCAAGATTAAGAAAAAAACAACCATGGTAACTACTTTGGCTCAAAGTCAAACAAAACTTTTACCATTTCACGGTACACGTTTCCGATAAAATATCACTAGCTATTCAATGTCTGTATTCATCGATAAGCCAGAGTACGACGTACAAAAAATAACGTAAATGCATATCCTGCATCAAGAAAGAACCCTTATGGACGAACAACGAAAGAGATCTAAATTTAGAAGACAGCAAGACTAACCATTTGATAGCGTAGTAAGGCTTATCTAGAAATGTTGGACAGATAGGAAGAGAAAGTATAATAATGGTGTATGGTAGATGACTCTATAATCGTGGTCGGAACGTGCAATATATGAGAACGATGAATGCATATACATATGTCGCGACTCCTTTTTTTCCATTATAGCGGCATCGCTTTATTTCGCGTTTTAATTCATTTTCTTTTTTCTTCATTTCTTTCTGCATATGCAAACGCGGCAAGAAGTGCCCACGGATCCGAAGAAAACCTAATACATTGAAGTTTCTCTCCCTGAGATAGGAACTCTCTCTTCTGCGTCAGAAAAAAAAAAAAGTACTCTTTCTGCATATATTGCTCACTACTGACTCACTGATCCTTTTACGAATAGTTGGGCAACACCTATTAAGTTGTAAAACAATCGCGAAAAAAAAAAGAAAACAACCAAGGCATCCCACTTTTCGAACCCTGGCGCTCGGAAGACTTAATCATTGCGAGGTCTCAATTGGCCGGACCGCCACCATGCAGAAAAATGGTGGAAAGTGCGTGCGCGTTTCTCGTGCCACGTGCTTTTAACCTAAATAGGATACAAACTATCGGCTTATCTTTAGACACGCTCTCGCAGAACGATGAGCTACTGACATTTTGAGTTGATATTCAACCTTTTAAGGTATCTCAGAATGAGGCTCCGGCGCCACCGCAAAGTCTACCTTTTCTTCTTTAAGCCTTGAGTTTCTTCTTTTGCGAAAACGTTGCAATGTATTAGGCAAGATTATATTAAGGAGGTATTA
The DNA here is from genome assembly GCF_000146045.2 of Saccharomyces cerevisiae S288C. Lineage (NCBI taxonomy): Eukaryota > Fungi > Ascomycota > Saccharomycetes > Saccharomycetales > Saccharomycetaceae > Saccharomyces > Saccharomyces cerevisiae. Next base: position 153,392 of record NC_001137.3, read on the forward strand.
TAAAAAGGACTCATAAGTGAAATAAATAATATTCGTAATGCTAAATGTCCTGGTCTTGCTTCGTACTCTCGAAAAACGTAATCTTGCGGTATTTAACGCTAGTTTAAGAAAGTGTTACTGTGTATTAAATGTTGGCACTCCGGAGATTTATATTAAACCAAAGGTCTTTGAGATCGTGTACCATACCGATTCTAGTCGGAGCCTTGATCATTATTCTCGTGCTATTCCAACTAGTTACCCACCGAAATGATGCGCTTATACGATCAAGCAATGTAAACAGTACAAACAAGAAAACATTGAAAGATGCAGATCCTAAGGTTCTTATTGAAGCCTTCGGCTCTCCTGAGGTCGACCCAGTGGATACAATTCCAGTATCGCCACTAGAATTAGTTCCATTTTATGACCAGTCTATAGATACTAAAAGGAGTTCTAGTTGGCTAATCAATAAGAAGGGCTATTATAAGCATTTCAACGAATTAAGCTTAACTGATAGATGTAAATTTTATTTCCGGACACTGTATACGCTAGACGATGAATGGACTAATAGTGTGAAGAAACTGGAGTACAGCATAAATGATAATGAAGGAGTTGACGAAGGTAAAGATGCGAATGGAAATCCAATGGATGAGAAATCCGAGAGATTGTATCGCCGGAAATATGATATGTTCCAGGCATTTGAGAGAATAAGAGCCTATGATAGATGTTTTATGCAGGCCAATCCAGTTAATATTCAAGAAATTTTTCCGAAAAGTGATAAGATGTCGAAAGAGAGGGTTCAATCAAAATTAATCAAAACCTTAAATGCTACTTTCCCTAATTATGATCCAGACAATTTTAAGAAATACGATCAATTCGAATTCGAGCACAAAATGTTTCCGTTTATAAATAACTTTACCACAGAGACTTTTCATGAGATGGTTCCAAAAATCACATCACCTTTTGGAAAAGTATTAGAGCAAGGCTTCTTACCCAAGTTCGATCATAAAACTGGTAAAGTGCAGGAGTATTTCAAATATGAATACGATCCATCAAAAACCTTCTGGGCCAATTGGAGGGATATGAGCGCCAAAGTAGCCGGTCGTGGTATTGTATTGAGTTTAGGTTCCAACCAATTTCCATTAGCTGTCAAATTTATTGCTTCTTTGAGATTTGAAGGGAATACTTTACCGATCCAAGTGGTCTATAGAGGCGATGAGCTGTCGCAAGAACTAGTGGACAAACTTATATATGCTGCTAGAAGTCCTGATTTCAAACCAGTAGAAAATAATTACGATAATTCTACCAATGTTCCACAAGAAATTTGGTTCCTAGATGTTTCTAATACCATCCACCCTAAGTGGCGAGGTGACTTCGGTAGTTATAAAAGTAAATGGCTAGTGGTTCTACTCAATCTTTTGCAAGAATTTGTCTTTTTAGATATTGATGCTATTAGTTATGAAAAAATTGATAACTACTTCAAGACCACTGAATACCAGAAGACAGGAACTGTATTTTACAGGGAAAGGGCGCTAAGAGAAAACGTGAATGAAAGATGTATTGCTAGATATGAAACTCTATTGCCTAGAAACCTTGAATCTAAAAATTTCCAAAACTCACTTCTTATCGATCCTGATCATGCTCTCAACGAATGTGACAATACTTTAACTACAGAAGAGTACATATTCAAAGCTTTTTTTCATCATAGAAGGCAGCACCAGTTAGAAGCTGGTTTATTTGCTGTCGACAAATCAAAACACACGATCCCCCTAGTGCTTGCTGCTATGATTCATTTGGCCAAAAATACAGCCCACTGCACACATGGTGATAAAGAGAATTTCTGGTTAGGGTTCTTGGCCGCAGGTCACACTTATGCACTGCAGGGAGTGTATTCCGGAGCTATTGGTGATTATGTAAAGAAAACCGACTTGAACGGAAAGAGGCAAGAAGCTGCAGTCGAAATATGTTCCGGGCAAATAGCACATATGTCTACTGATAAGAAAACTTTACTTTGGGTTAACGGTGGAGGTACCTTTTGTAAACACGATAATGCTGCTAAAGATGATTGGAAAAAAGATGGCGACTTTAAGAAATTCAAAGATCAATTCAAGACTTTTGAAGAAATGGAAAAATATTATTACATAACTCCAATCAGCAGCAAATATGTCATCTTACCTGATCCAAAATCTGATGATTGGCATAGGGCCTCTGCAGGTGCTTGTGGTGGTTATATATGGTGTGCCACACATAAAACCCTCCTAAAGCCATATAGTTATAACCACAGAACCACTCACGGCGAATTAATAACTCTAGATGAGGAGCAGCGCCTACATATTGATGCTGTCAACACTGTTTGGTCACATGCTAATAAAGATAACACCAGATCATTCACTGAAGAAGAGATCAAGGAATTAGAAAATTCTAGACACGAACAAAGCTAGAATGCATTAACCAGTGTTTTTTCTAACTGTTTATGGTACTAGCCTTTGTGAACATGTATAGTAAAGCATATCGGACGTAGTTTTTTAAGAACCTTGTTTATTACACTTTGACGGTTAGGAGTTTTATTGGAATTACCTCACTTTGCACATAAACCTCTAGAAAAGAAGGTAATACACAATGCTTTCGATCGATTTGATAAATAATAGTAATTCATATTGGCATAATGCTACATATACGTATATATATTTTTTTTACTCTTTTAATAATCAAATTAACTTAATAATTGTTGAGAATCTGGTGAAGGTTTTCTTTTTCTTTTATTTTTTATTCTTTTTTTTCAGGCAAGTTTTATATTTCTCTTATTCAGAAAGTCTACGTCAAAGAGTCATTGAAAGCTTTTATCTTAGATAAAACTATTGGGCTTCCAACAGCATAAAAAGGCCGCTTAAGTACCTGTGATAATAGGTACTAATTATAATCGTAATGTTTACCTGATATTACTTTCTAGTGTAAATAACTGTGCAGTAATCTTTTGGGTAATTTCTTTTCATATTTAACTAGTGCACATACTCGCATTATGACCATTGTATGCGTTCAATACTAAGGGACAATAAAACAAGCATTATACTATATGTTGTATTGCTTCCAATGATTGAAAAAGCAACAGTTACCGCTACAAAGGGTACTATTTACTCAAATCTATAAAAGAAACCAAGCCATATATTTGAGATAAGCGGCTTGATTAGCTCTACTTTATATTCAATAGCGTGCTGGGTAAAATTCTATTTGTTATTTTATTGGTTTAAACGTTACCCGAACAGAACACTTTTATGTAAATTTTTTTTTATCGACACTTTTTTTCAGAATGGAATAAAAAGAAAAATAGGCGATGAGATAAATTTATAACAGTCGTCAATTCTCAAAAAAGCAGAGTTCAAGATATTGAGTTTAATATCAAACTGCAAATACACTAAGTAAAAAAAGTTGCATACAATGACATCCGTTAGAAAAAGAAAGATGAACAGATCTTCTGTTGGGAAAGCAACCAGGAGAAACAAAGACAAACAAAGAAAGATTAACATCCAGTCTAATCCGATTATTGCAGCAAATTGGGACTATTCACTGACAATGGCACAAAACTATAAGAAATTAGGGCTAAGGGCTAAATTACAAACACCAGCAGGAGGCAAAGAGGCCGATTTAAGTAAAGTAGTTAAAAGAATTCCATTAACGAAGCCTGTGTTGGATGAAGATGAAGATGAAGATGAAGGTGAGGACGAGCAAAATGATTATAATGCGGCTACCGTGGAGCTCGATGAAAATGAGATACCAGAAGGTGGGGCAAGGATACAGCGTGATAAGAATGGTGATGTTGTAAGAGTTGTTTACGGTAAGAAAAAGAACTTTGATGCTGATGAGGATGTTAACGAAATAAAAGCTAGGGATACTACCGAGGAGACCGAAGTGGTTAAGAAATTAGAAGAACTTGCGTCTAGACCAGTTATCAGAAAGGAACGTAGCCAAAGTGAAAGGGAAGAAGAATGGTTGGAAAAATTATATAAGAAACACGGTGATGATTATAAAAAAATGTTTTTCGATAAGAAGCTGAACATCTACCAGCAATCTGAGGGTGACTTGAAAAGAAGGTTATTAAGGTGGAAAAAAAGAAACGGTATTGCATCAAAATAAACCAATGGCAACTACCAATTGATTACCACGTAATATTTATATATGTATCTATATATGTTTTTATGCATCAATATCAAGTGTTTTAGAGAACAGCAAATTATGTTTGATATTTCCATTCCACTATATTATAGAACGTGAGAAGCAAATAGAAAACTGTGAAATAAAGTAGACTTCAAATAAATAAGTATAATATTTTCTCTATTATAGATATAAGAAAATTAAGAAATAGAAAGAAAGCTAATTTGGTTCCACAAAGGCTCTATAGGTAGTAAACGCCTCATCTTCAGCTTCCAAATCAACAGGCAAATGTGGAGCGATGAAAAAGACAAAACCGGGTTCAGCTTTCAATTTTTGGCCATCTGCTTTAATGTAACCATTACCTTTTGTAGTGATTAAGATACTTGGACCATCAACACCTTCAAAATGCCTTTGACCAAGTTTCTCATCAAAAGTAGTCTCCAATACAGCAAATTCTTCGATTGGAGGGTTATATAAAACTGACTTACCGTTACCAGAGGACCTGTCGAACTTTAAAGGCTGCATTTTTTGCTTTTCCACAGGATCATATGTATAGGTTAACATGGAGACCAAGTTTTTAACATCCTTGAATTTTGGAGTGAAGCCTGCTCTAACTACGTTGTCAGAAGCAGCCATACATTCCATAATATCACCGCTTATATAGGCGTGAGGATCCTTAGCTCTTAAAAAGATGGCTTCACCAGCATTCAATCTGCAGTGATTCAACAATAAACATCCACAAAACAAACCCACGTCATCAGGGAACTGTTTATTCAGTCTTTGAATTAATTCTGGTAAATCAGGTTTGTTAAAGTCTGATGGAGAATTCTTTGATCTTTCGACCAAGGAGCGAGCTTGAATCTTGATTTTGTCATCCGAAGCGTTCATGACCCTGCTGAAAACAGCTTGCAATAGCTTTTTGTTTTGCTCATCTTCTGGGGAACCTTTCTGAGCAGAAGGTTGAATGTTCTCAATAAAATTCCTGGAAGTTTCTTCACCAACAATGTTGCGTAATTCAGGAATACGTTTCAATTCATCTGCAATCTCTTGCAAAGGTTTGAACCCGCAGAAACCTTCAAAGTCAGTCACAGCGATGGCCATTTCAGGTTTGTGATTATCATCAGGATAGTTCTTAGGATCTTGAGCGTGCAATATTTTACCCAAGGCTTTGTCGGGATGTGCTTGAATAGACAAGACTTTTTCAATGGACAAAACTTTGAAAAGGAAGGGCAATTCATTTGTGGCGTGGAACTTATCAATAATGTCCTTACCTAACATGGCAGAGGGGTTCTTGGAGATGATATCTCTCAGGGATTCCTTAGACTCATGGTTGTAGGAAGGCATCTTGCTGTGGGTACCCATCCATAACTCTGCATATGGTTTATCTTGTTCAATTTGAACAGAGGGGTCAGAATGGGCAGCAAATTGAGCGACAGCTGAAGAAGAGCCGATTTTACCCCAGTCGTATTGTTGGTAGCCTACATAGAGTCGTACGCGTTAGTTAGTGTACCAAAAAAAAAAAAAAAAAATACTCAAAGTATTCAAAATATTTGACGAAAAATGGCACATACCTGCATCTAACCTGAACAGCTTGTTGGACATGTTTTAAAATTTTCTGGTCTGATGTTCTTTACGTGTTTAGTGTTGAATGATTACAAGAAACAAACATTTTATACAGAAATATACTAAGATTGCGACGTGTATATTTAAATACGTAAATCGCGGCGAAAAAGGACACGGACGCGACAAAAAATTGCTACAATAACCAAGCAGCACGAAATGGATAGTGCACCACGAGACTTGGCATGATCAAAGTGCAAAAGAAAGCAGAATAACAAATTACTCCCGCAAAGTACTAGCTATATCAGGGAACGACTTTATTGGCATCTTGTTGTAGCAAGGTTTTCATGATTCTCATCCTTGCGCTTGTCGCGCGGCACGATGCCAGTGCGGAGTTTCCGCGATATGATGTAACTGCAGCTGTTGGTGGCGAACTTTGCATAAGATCGACCTCCTACTGATGAGAAAGATAGGATGGATTATATAGAAGAGCACAAGCAACGATGAATGGGTTGGTATTAGGCGCTACAGGTTTATGCGGAGGCGGGTTTCTGAGGCACGCACAGGAGGCACCCCAGTTCTCTAAGGTATACGCGATCTTGAGAAGGGAATTGCCCTTTCCGGCCACTGATAAAGTTGTGGCCATAGTAGAAAGGGATAATTCAAAGTGGTCACAATTGATCACCAATGAAATGAATCCGCAGGTGCTATTCACCGCACTGGCAACGACAAGGGCAGCTGCAGGCGGTTTGGACAAGCAATACAAGATCGATCATGATTTAAACTTACAATTGGCCCAGGCTGCCAAGGAAAAAGGATGTGAAACGATCGTTCTCGTTTCTTCCGCTGGTGCTCATCCGGACTCCAGGTTCGGCTACATGAAGATGAAGGGCGAGATTGAACGCGATGTTATCGCTCTTGATTTTAAGCACATTATAATTTTGCGCCCAGGCCCTCTCCTTGGTGAACGGACAAATTCTAAACAAAGCGGATTTGGCGGCAATCTGACTGCTGCTTTGGGCACTCGCGTGTACCGTTCTAGATTCCAGAGGTTGCTAGGCTATCCAGTTTATGGCGATGAGGTAGGAAAAGTTGGTGTTCATTTGGCGTTGAATACTTCTGGGAAAGACAAGGTTCAGTTTGTCTCCAGCAAGGACATTCTTGACATCTCAGCTTCTCTGGAGAAGATTGCTACCTAAATCAACCAACGGCTTCTTCTCGCAGCTACAGTTGTATTTTACTGTGACGTACTTTTGCGCGCGTACGGGTTCAATGAATTACGGATTTTCAACAACTTCACACAATCATAGCTTTTTTTACTTTTTCGCCTCATTATTTTCTTTAAAGAAACGATGATAAACAGAGATTTATCGTCATGTTATTTCGTTCGTATATATCGTATTTGCGTTTTAGCTGTATAAAGTAAAATACTATATCTAACGTGGCTTTTTTTATTTCCCCGTCTGCCCTCTTATGCTCATAGAAAACACTAATGATCGGTTTGGTATCGTCATAGATGCAGGGTCTTCGGGTTCGAGAATCCATGTGTTTAAGTGGCAGGACACGGAATCGCTTCTTCATGCAACAAACCAGGACTCACAGTCCATATTACAATCAGTACCTCATATTCATCAAGAAAAAGACTGGACTTTTAAGCTGAATCCAGGCTTGTCGAGTTTTGAAAAAAAACCTCAAGATGCGTACAAATCTCACATCAAGCCGTTACTAGATTTTGCTAAGAATATTATCCCTGAATCACATTGGTCGAGTTGTCCCGTTTTTATTCAAGCAACCGCGGGCATGCGCCTTTTACCTCAAGACATACAATCTTCCATTTTGGATGGTTTGTGTCAGGGGCTCAAACACCCTGCAGAATTTTTGGTTGAGGATTGCTCAGCACAAATTCAAGTCATTGATGGTGAAACCGAAGGTTTATATGGCTGGCTTGGCTTAAACTATCTATATGGACACTTTAATGACTATAATCCAGAGGTCTCTGACCATTTTACATTTGGGTTTATGGACATGGGCGGTGCCTCTACTCAGATTGCGTTTGCACCGCATGATTCAGGAGAAATAGCTAGACATAGAGATGACATCGCCACCATCTTCTTGAGGAGTGTTAACGGAGATTTGCAGAAATGGGACGTTTTTGTTAGTACGTGGTTAGGGTTTGGTGCCAATCAGGCTAGAAGAAGGTACTTGGCTCAGTTGATCAATACCCTTCCAGAAAACACAAATGATTACGAAAATGATGACTTCTCTACAAGGAACTTGAATGATCCATGTATGCCGCGAGGAAGCAGCACGGATTTTGAATTTAAAGATACCATATTTCACATCGCGGGTTCTGGGAATTACGAACAATGTACAAAATCTATTTATCCGTTACTTTTAAAGAACATGCCTTGTGATGACGAGCCGTGCTTGTTTAATGGTGTTCATGCTCCTCGAATAGACTTTGCCAATGACAAATTTATAGGTACTTCTGAGTACTGGTACACTGCCAACGACGTATTCAAACTTGGGGGCGAATACAACTTTGACAAATTTAGCAAAAGCCTAAGGGAGTTTTGCAATTCCAATTGGACGCAAATATTAGCGAACAGTGATAAAGGCGTGTATAATTCTATTCCGGAGAATTTTTTGAAAGATGCATGCTTTAAGGGCAATTGGGTCCTTAATATACTTCATGAAGGGTTTGATATGCCTCGAATAGATGTCGACGCAGAAAATGTCAATGACAGGCCCTTATTTCAAAGTGTGGAAAAAGTCGAAGAACGAGAGTTATCGTGGACACTAGGCAGAATTTTACTTTATGCCTCAGGTAGCATATTGGCAGGTAATGATGACTTCATGGTGGGTATTGCGCCCAGTGAAAGAAGAACTAAGCTCACTGGTAAGAAATTCATACCTGGCAAGTTACTGGAGTCTGATCAACTACGCAAGCAAAGTTCCAGCCTTTCTAATAAAGGATTTTTGATGTGGTTCGCAATTATTTGTTGCATATTTTACTTGATCTTTCATAGGTCACACATAATCAGAAGACGTTTTTCCGGTCTGTACAACATTACCAAGGACTTTAAGACAGGCATAAGGAGAAGGTTGAAATTTCTAAGGAGATCAGATCCATTTTCCAGATTGGAGGAAGGTGAACTTGGAACAGACGTAGATGGCTTCAAAGATGTGTACAGGATGAAGAGTAGCAGTATGTTTGATCTTGGTAAGAGTTCAGCCACAATGCAAAGGGAGCACGAACCACAAAGGACAGCAAGTCAGTCCGCTAATCTCGCTCCGTCAAACTTACGACCTGCGTTTTCTATGGCTGATTTTTCCAAATTTAAGGACAGTAGGCTATATGATTGAATGTGGTGGTGTATGTGCCATAAATAGAAGCGCATATACTTCTCACATAAATATATGTATATATCTAGTGAGGTGCCATAGTATTGCATTAACAGTGATTCACGTCACTCTAAACGTCGCTTCTGTTTTTTTTTTGAAATTTTTTTCTCACAGCTGCTGAAAATTTTCGAGCGAGGCGATGAGATGAGCTAATTATATCAAGAGGGAATTGTACTAGTAATACTTTGGTACACACAAGAACAAGCATATAGGTATACAGTCACGACTATAATATCATAAAATGAGAGTCAGAAAGCGCCAATCTAGAAGAACATCTACCAAGTTGAAGGAAGGTATTAAGAAGAAGGCTTCTGCCCATAGAAAAAAGGAAAAGAAGATGGCTAAGAAGGACGTTACTTGGAGATCAAGGTCTAAGAAAGACCCTGGTATTCCTTCTAACTTTCCTTATAAGGCTAAGATCTTAGAAGAAATAGAAGCCAAAAAAATGAAGGACTTAGAGGAAAGAGAGCTTGCCAAACAACAACGATTGGAGGCTAGGAAAGCTGCCAAGGAACAAGGCGTTGATGCAATGGATGAAGACATGATAGAAGACGATGAAAATGGATTAGCAGCTTTGGTTGAGTCTGCTCAGCAAGCAGCTGCTGAATATGAGGGCACACCCTCTAATGATGCAGATGTTCGTGATGATGAATTGGACGTCATTGATTATAACATTGATTTCTACGGTGAAGATGTAGAAGGCGAGTCAGAACTTGAAAAATCTAGGAAAGCTTATGACAAGATTTTCAAATCCGTTATTGATGCTTCTGATGTCATCCTATATGTTTTGGATGCCAGAGATCCAGAGAGTACAAGATCAAGAAAGGTGGAAGAAGCCGTCTTACAAAGTCAGGGTAAAAGGCTGATTTTAATACTGAACAAAGTTGATTTAATTCCCCCACATGTATTGGAACAATGGTTAAATTACTTAAAGTCTAGTTTTCCTACAATCCCATTAAGAGCTTCTTCTGGTGCAGTCAACGGAACTTCTTTCAACAGAAAGCTAAGCCAAACCACTACTGCAAGTGCACTGCTAGAGTCGCTGAAAACTTACTCTAATAACAGCAATTTGAAGAGATCTATTGTAGTGGGTGTTATCGGTTATCCAAATGTTGGTAAATCATCTGTTATCAACGCTCTTTTGGCGCGCCGTGGAGGTCAATCAAAGGCTTGCCCAGTCGGTAATGAAGCAGGTGTTACTACCTCTCTGAGAGAGATCAAAATCGACAACAAGTTGAAGATTCTAGATTCTCCTGGTATATGTTTCCCAAGCGAAAATAAGAAAAGATCGAAAGTTGAACATGAAGCTGAATTAGCTCTTCTAAATGCTCTACCGGCAAAACACATTGTTGATCCGTATCCAGCTGTCTTAATGTTGGTAAAGAGACTAGCTAAATCAGATGAAATGACAGAGAGCTTTAAAAAGCTGTATGAAATTCCTCCTATTCCTGCTAATGATGCAGATACGTTTACAAAACATTTCTTAATTCACGTCGCTCGTAAAAGAGGTAGATTAGGGAAAGGCGGTATTCCAAATCTTGCCAGTGCTGGTCTTTCGGTACTTAATGACTGGAGGGATGGTAAAATTCTTGGTTGGGTTTTACCAAATACATCGGCAGCTGCATCTCAACAAGATAAACAAAATCTAAGTACTATAAACACTGGCACTAAACAAGCTCCAATTGCAGCAAATGAATCCACCATTGTATCCGAGTGGTCCAAAGAATTTGATTTGGATGGATTATTTAGCTCTCTTGACAAGGCCATAGATGCTAGCAAAGATCAAGATACAATGATGGAATAAATAAGTCATATGTAAGGCTATTTTTATGTAAGGGGTGTTTCTTATTTTTTCTTTATCATCAAATAACATTACTGTAAATTATAGGTGTGCTTTTAAACTCATTACTATACATCTTATTTTTTTTAGTTTTACTGCCTTTTTGCTCTTTGGACAAAGAAATCATTAAAAAGTTCCAACTTTTATTATGTTTCATATATAAGATATACAAAATATAAAATGCAAAACGAATTTCAGAGATAGCATGACTTATGAAATTGGGGACAGACTCAAGATTGGTGGATATTTTTGCACCATCAAATTCATAGGTGTTATTAAGCCGTGGCCTTCGGTAAAAGCTTATGGGGTGGAATGGGACGATCACAGCCGGGGAAAACATTCTGGAACAATAGATGACATACACTATTTTGACGTTCAAATTCCTAATTCAGGATCATTTTTGAAGGAGTCTAAGATTAAATCTCCAGGTGTACGCAGAATTACGTTTTACGAAGCATTGTCAGAAAAGTATGGAGGCTCGAGTAATAACATTAATGACCTATCTATAGGTAACAAAAGGGTTGAGGGTTTGGGATTCGATGAACTAAATGCGAGAAATAAGAATTATAAGAAGTTAAGAAAAATAGCTTTGCGAGATTCCGATGTCGCTATATTGTTTCAAAATCAAGATGAGTTAAACCGTGTAATACAAAATTGTGTGAACGTCAAGGACCTTGATTTATCGCTTAATCTATTCACGAATATCAACTCTTTATGTGAGTTCATAGAACCTTTGAAGAACTTGGAGAGCCTTAATATATCTCAAAATAAACTTTTAAGCGGTTGGGACAACTTGAAAGAATATGACCTATCACACATCAAAACTTTACGTCTGTCTTCCTGTGGTTTAAGTTATAAACATATTGGTAAGCTGCTCAAAAGCTTCAGGACACTGAAAATGTTGGATTTAAGCTATAACAACTTGACCAGTGCGGGAATCCAAAATTTTGAGAATGAAATACCGTGTACTTTGGAGGAACTGAATATTAGCGGAAATAATCTTATATCGTTTCCATTGTTTCCAAAAAATTTGACATTGAAAGGTTTAAATGTCTCCAATAATCAAATTTCTAGAGCACCAAGTATTGCTATTTATTCTGTTGAATCCTTGGATATAACAGATAACAAATTTAAGGAAAGAAGTTTGATAGATGATTTGAATAAGACATTTCCCTCTTTGAAAAATATCCATCTGAGTGGCAACGAATTCAACTACAACGGAAATTATATTAACGTCGAAGAACAGGCTACTTTTTATGAAGTACTGGCTAGGTTTGATCGTGTGATGGTATTGAATGGATCAATATGTGATGTAAAAACAAGAAGAGAGGCTGAGATGTTTTTTGTTTCCAAGGTAATGAATAACGAATTGAGCTATGACACCAATCTGCCGCGTTGGTCAAGCCTCATAAAGTCGTATGAAATCGATATGAGTAAGCTAAGTTTCAACAATGAAAGAGAAACACGGCAATCTCTTGTCTTAAAAATAAAGATAAGAGCTGGCAAGAAGCCGAGTAGTGATTTAGATTATTGGGTCCTTCCCAGTTTTACAGTAAGGTACGTTAAGAGTGTAATATGTCGAAAGCTAAACTTTGACATACTGAATGTTAAGTTATTTCATGAAAATTCTGAAGGGATGATAAACGAAATAAAGTATAATTTTCGCCCCATTTCAGATTTTAATGTTGTGAACGGAGATATTATTCATGTTTCGTCTCCAGTAAATAACAAGAGCATTCAGAAGGTTAACAGCCCATCGTAATCACAGTATATAGTTAATCTTGGCTAGTTGCATATTTAAAAATCAGGAAACAGCCTTTTAGATTGTAAGCGGATGTTATTCTAATTTTTTCTTAGTTTCTTTATTTTATTATGTAGCAGATGGATAGTAATATAGTGTTGACGGCTCCGTTTGTTACTCAACGCTGAAGTTCCATAAGGGGTCGCCCAAATGGTGAATCAATTCTATGGAATGACCTTTGTTCACTGATTTAATTTCTTCAGTACCCATCATCAATTCACCAATAGCCAATGCATTCTCTTTATTTTCGGCATTGATGACTACAATCGTACCTTTCTCGTAACCAGGAGCAGGTGGTAAGTCGGCACCCGCAGAAGTTAGGCCAGGGCACATGATATTAGCACCTGAGAGAACGAATTTAATAGCACCTCTATCAACCTGAACAGTGGGATAAGCCTCTGGAAATTTGTGTACTAATTTCAGGCTTGGAATCAGTTCATCGAATTTTTGAAAAAAAAGAACTTCACCATCGACGGAATACAATTGGATCTTATCTTCACATTTAATCAACTCGATTTGACTCTTCTTAGGAATTAATTCATCAATAACATCTTCTATTTTGGGGTACTGCTTGACCAATTTGGCCTTTAACGTTCTTTGAATTGAAGATTTGACCTTTGAACGTGAATGGACATCTTCTCTTGTGAATCTATCGATGATGATGTTAGTAATTGCTTACTGAGTCAAAAGTGTACACTAACCCCTGGTAAAACCAGTGAATTACGCAATATTCATTCTCATGTTAGACATACTTCTTAAACATTTCCTCTCTGCTGTTTTAGTTTACCGTCTTTGTCTTTTATATGGTTTTACATAAGGTTATAGCAAAATCAAGTTTTTTCACACAATAATTTTTCAGATAATTAAATTTTTCGTCATTTTTACACCTACAAATACAAAGCATAAGAGTAAGGTAACTATGAATTTAGTGGAAAATGACCATAATGATAATTATCAATAGATAAAATTATGGTTTTTGAGGTGAAGTTGAGGTCTCGTTTATAGACGGCACTGTCAGGTAATTGGTCAACTCTCCTATACAAAGTTTACTGTATCGGGTGAAAAGAAAGACACACAAGAAGGAGAACACTCATGCCTACCATTTTAGTTGCCATTTCTGTATTACTTACAATTCCAGCTTCTATAACGTGAACTCACATTAGAGAATTCGGTGAAAAAGAAAAGAAAAATATGGTTGGGCCCTCAATTGAATGTTTCAGTCCGGTATCCCTAACCTATTTTTTGATATTACTTCCAAAGAAAAATAAACAGTCCCTTTGAAAGAATGAATATCGGTAATGAAAAAAGGTATTCCAAAAATTCCCTACATAGTCTTGAAGTATTCAAAAGCGAACACCGAATTGACCATGAGGAGACGGTCTGGTTTATAATTAAATTTCAACCAGCAAAAACACAATCTCGGACGAATCCTCACTGATATGCGTATTTCCCGTGCATAAGGATGGAGTATTAAGGAAGGAAGTGAAAGAAAAGAAAATGCATTAAACGTAAGTAACAATAGTAATTGGACAATGAAGCTAACTAATATTCTGTTCCTTTTATATTCAGAAAAAAAAATTCGAAAACTAATATATCATTTTACACGATATTTGAAATTGAAATTTATCAAAATATTTACTTAATTAGTCTAAATATGTAATATGAAGCGACAATGCAGAGGTTACTTAGGCATTCTTGTATTCCTCGAACGCACTTATGATATCGTTCTTCGTGAAGCGTATGTTTGTCCCTCTATAGTGTTTATCAATTACAGTGTATAGTTTCAAGTATAGTGAGACGGTTTGACCTTGAATGCACGACCACAACTTATCGCATAGGACGTTGTTTATGGCATTTTCTTGGTGGTAACCGAAGTCATTTACCATATGAGTGTGCAGCCTTTTTACTAGAGTTTCAATTTCATGGGAAGTGTATGCTAAAAGAATGTTCTCTAGGTTCTGCCTGCTATATGCGGCCCATCTTGAAGGATTGGTCATGTTCACATTGTTGGTATTTTCAATGATGTTGCTCACACCATAAACAAAGGCTGTTAGTTTAGGCATAGTATCGCGGAGTAGAAAGGAAGCATAAGATTCTTTTTCCACATCGAAAACTTTCTTAACGTTTTGCAATGACGTATCAAATATACCATCCTTATTGAAGTTTAACATGGAAAGCATTTCAGTTAGCCAGTTACTGTTCACTAGGAGAGAAATAGTTTCCATATAGTCATTATTTAAAGCAGCAGTATCTGAAAGGTTTGGATTAATGCTTGAATTAACTTCTTTGTGAGTTATCGATCGTGTGGCAGCTATGCTTAGCTTCCTGAAGCTCGAATTCATTAATTCGATGGACTCGTAGCCTTCATCGGTATCTTTAATATCCATAGACCTCTTAGCAAATTGGAACAAATCTTCTGAATTCTTCAAGCCTACTGGTAAATCAAGTATACCTGGAAGAATTTCTCCATTGGTGGTTGCGTTAGAAATTCTTTCGAAGTGCAAAACCTGCTCTTCTACATTATCAGACCACACTTGTTTTATTTGTGTGTACATTCTAGTCACTGCAGACAATAAAAATTCATGGTTGGATGATTCTAAGCTTTTAATTTCATTCTCCAAGTAAAAAGTTAAGGCTGGGGCTACCGTTGGTTCGGCTTTCACTAATTCTACAAAATATGAGGACAGCCTAGTGACAATAGGTTGGAATATTCTTGAGACCAACTGGGTTTCAATAACGGCTGCTTCTCTATCAGATTGCATTACTTTCACAGTATCTAATAATATTGGAGGAGCATCTGGATCATTGAAATGTTTAATGTATTCTTCGAAATTATGCTTTGAAGATATATGAAAGAACACTTCGACAAAATTTTGATAAACAATACATTCTTGCCTCATGGTTTGAAGGCACTCGGTAAGAAGAGAAAAACTATTCTTGAAAACCGGGTTGATATCATTTGTTTTTCTCTCTTTTCTAAATGTGTCCCATTCATTTAGTAACTGGCTTAAGCTCAGCTCATTCATTTTTTCATCATTTGTGTCAATGCCTTGTAATTGTGATATTTTCTTAGTCCATAACTCCATGTATACTGGTTGAATACTGACGTTCCAATTTTCCACAATTGCTTGATACGATTTTTGTGAAATTTCTTTACAGAACAGTATTAAAGGAGAAAATATCAATAAAGTCGTCAAAATTCTAATCATTTGATCGTGTGAGATATCTTGTCCACGTATATTTGAGAATTTCTTCTGCATTTCCTCCACAATTCTGTTAAGAAATATCTTGGTAACTTTCTCATAAAACTGTAGCCTCTGCTTTAGTCCGGAAATTTCTCTTAGATTATATTCTACTTCATTTCCATCGCTGCCTATTGCTTGAAATGCTTTTAATAATAAATTCAATTGGTTTTCCATCCATGGCAAGTTCTTCTCTCTTATTGGACATTCTAATAACTGATTTAGGGAAATTTCATCAAGAGATACAGTTTTCAAAAGTTCATCAAGTGTGTTCCATAGAAGTTTCTTGTTAGCACTTTCAACTTGTAATCCGTTATCTTGGCTCTCTACGTTTTCGATATCATTAGAAAAATTGCTCATTTCCATCAAGAATAAAGAGAGAGTGGGGATTATGCGATGACATTCGTCATTGACCTTGTCTTCGTAGGGGCGGATATTAGGCCCAATTTTTTGCAAAGATAATAAATTTTGGTTGAATAAGTATTCCGTTTCCGCCAATCTTAAGTCAATCCTTTCAATCATACTATCAGCATCGTCTTCAATGGACCAATTGATATCTGTTAATATTTCTAATAAAACCTCATCGTCAATATTTTCCATCGTTTTTATCTCCTCTTTAGATTCAATCAGCGCTTCAGATTCGTTATTCTCTTCCGGAAGGATTAATTTCTGCGAAACGGCAGGTGCTTCTTCTTGAATAATTGACACTTCATGGTACACGTGAGGAGCTTCACCTTCAAAATTATTGCTATACCTAACCTCATCTCCCTTCTCGAACGAAAGATCGTTCTTCTCATCTTGGTCCTCTCCTGATAAGTTAGATGTATTCAAACCTGCTATCTCGTCACTCAAACTGATCGAGTCATTCAAATCGCTTCCACCGAGTGACTCAACTTTGGCAATATTTAGTGGTTTTTTTAATTGGTCATGAGCTCTAGCTGTACTTCTCTCGGGCACGTAAGTACCATTTTGCATAGTAGGGGTGGTTTCTGTTTCTTCCGCCAAAACTGCGTTTAAGTCCTCCAAAAGGTTATCAACCTTACCATTTATTTCTTGAGTATAACTTTCATTGTCTACTTTGTTTCTTTTACTTTTTTCTTCCTCCTCCTTTTTAGCAAGCGCTTCTTGCTCTTCTTTTTTTAATCTCTCAGCTGTTTCTTGTTCTCTTTGTTTTCTCTGTATTTCCAATAGTTCTCTCTCTTTTTTTAGGCGTTGCTCTTCTTCGAATTGCCGTTGACGTTTCAACTCCATTTGCTTTTTAGCCTCCAGTTCCATTTGACGTTTTCGTTCCTCTTCTTCGAGTTGTCGTTGGTGTTCCAATTCCATTTGCCTTTTCCTCTCCTCCTGCTTTATTCTTCTTTCCTCTTCTAATCTTTTCATCTCATTTTCCTTTTGTAACTGAAGTCTTTTTTGCTCTTCTAATCGTCTCAGTTCAGCCTCTTCTTGTTGCTGTTGTTGCTCTAACTCGTATCTTTTATTCACTTCATTCAATGTCGAATTGGAAGAATAGGGGGCCTTATTTAGAGATTTCATTCCTGCATGATATTCCACGCTTGCAGGCGTTGACACTGGATTAACGCTTTCTGTTTCAGACCTTCTTGTCCTCTCAGTAGGTGCTGAAAAGGGGACAGAGCCCACCGATTGGGTAGTGTTTGTCGTGAAATTACTTGTAGGTGACTTTATTGGAGATACGGAACCGGGGCGATTTGTGATGACTGCTCTTTGATAACTCCTCTCGTCAAGATAAAAAAGGGATAAATCCCAATTGACCAATTCAGGGACATGACCTTCGAATGTTTGAATGTATAGAGTAATTAGAGATTTAATGAAAACAGTTCTTTCCTTCGCAGAATTCGTTTCCCAGTAGTATTTTTTACTCATGGTAAGAATGAAGCCTTCAGATATCTCCAGGTCCTTCTCTACTCTTACTAGTTCGGTCAACTGCCAAGTTCTACCAATTTGAAAAGAGCCGTCTGAGTTTTCTCTTGCTTTATGAATTTGTATTAGCTTGGCATTGTTGGGCTTGGCACTCAAAATAAGGAGTCTTTTCTTTTTGTTCTCCAATTTTGAATCTGGAGGAGGTCTTGAACTAGGGAATTTTGAATCTTCTATAATCCGGACATGTGTAATATAATTATTCGGCGGTTCACCTGTCTTATGGTCGGGTCTGGAAAAGCAGCAATTAATTATGGCTTTCCTATCCCTTTCATATTGTTCGGCTAAAAAATTCGAAGTTTGAGAGGAATTTGAAGCTCTCGACACGTTTCTCTTATGCGAATAATTTCCACCAGAAACAGGTGGTGCGGAAGAGGGTACTGCACCTTGACTGACGTTTCTAGAATGGTGAGCACTGCTACCGGATATTGTTCTCTTGTGGAAAAACGATGTGTTTTCATCGTGTGATGTCTCACGACTGTGAGACTTCCTTTTAAAAGGAGACTTCGAGGACCTCATAATATAGAATAAATTGCGTAGCCTTGTTACCTAGCTGGAGATATCTGGCACCGACTCAGTCTTTATGACCGCTTTTTCTTCATAAGCTATGATACTGTTATTGCTATAAGTGTTCACCAAGTTAGTATTTGCCCATTAATACCGGGTGACATAGTCCCACAAGCGTGGTTCTCAAAAAGCAACGAAAAATTTTCTGACTTGGCAAGGTGAGACTTAGGCTGATAAGTAAGTACTTTTTAGTTTTTAGTGTACAATACCCCCTAAGGAACCCAGGTTTTAATACTATTATCTTTATAATGTCTCTCGACTTTAACACTTTGGCCCAAAACTTCACCCAGTTTTACTATAATCAATTTGATACCGATAGAAGCCAATTGGGTAACTTGTACAGAAATGAATCTATGCTAACATTCGAGACTAGTCAATTGCAAGGTGCAAAGGACATTGTTGAGAAATTAGTATCTTTGCCATTTCAAAAGGTCCAACATCGTATCACTACTTTGGATGCGCAACCTGCTTCCCCAAATGGCGATGTCTTAGTCATGATCACTGGTGATCTGTTGATTGACGAAGAACAAAATCCACAGCGTTTCTCTCAAGTGTTCCATTTGATTCCTGATGGAAACTCTTACTACGTGTTTAACGATATCTTCCGTTTGAATTACTCTGCTTAAGGATTTTTTAAGTCACCACAGAAACATGTATTTTCATTTTCGAATATTGTTTAGCATAATTGAAGATGCTTAGCTAACGATGTATAAGGCGATAGCGATAAAGAAGATATATATATATATATATGTATGAAGATAGCGTTTTTAAATGTATTTCTTTAATACTGATCTTCGATCATTTTGAGCTTGTTTGGCGGGAATACCATTCTTAATATCTTCAGAGACAAGTAAATCCACTTCAATTGACTTTTCGATATAGGTAACTAATTTTGAAATGTCAGTCTCTTGAACAGGAATGCGTACTATTCCATTATTGTCACCTGCAATATAATCACCAGGACATATTGTTTGGGTTACGCCATCACTCGTTAAGATTTTCAACTGTACGTTAGTGCCTACGGCTTTAACGACAGCCTTTGGAGCGCAAGATCCAACACCGTAAGCAAAAACGGGATGGTTTAAAGTCCGGTGTTCATCCACATCTCTTATGCGTCCAAAGACTACTGTCCCATTCGATTTCAAATATTGTGCTCTGGTACTCATCAGCCCCCCGTACATCGCTTGCGTAATTTTAATAAATGGGTGGAACTGACTTTGCAAATGGGGCTCCAGTGCGAGGACGAGTATTGAGTTGGGAGGGACAGAGTCTATATAGTTCACGGCAGGTCTTGGATCATCAATGGGTGCAAACAGTACTGTGTATGCAGTGCCTACTATGGAGCTATTTTGCGGTGGAGAAATTGCTGTTAGATTAGGGAAATAACCACCCGTTGGAATGTTATAAACATTCAACAATCCGTCCGAAATATCACAGGTTGAGAACCTCTGTAACTTTTGAAGATCTGACATTGCGGACGGCGGTTTCTACTTATACTGTTAATTTTTTTAAAAGTTGGTTTAGTTTATGGAAAGCCATACAGTTCAAGTTTTTTCGCGCTAAGTAAGGTGATCACTTTTTTTTATCGTTCTTATCACTTCCAGCTGTAATACATCATAGAGATTAATGAATGAGCAACGTTTGACTCACATACAGACCTAAGTGGCGGAAATTATTATTGGCAAAATAGCTGGGCTTGCAGTTTTCCTGATTATTTGGGTAAGCTGATGGTATTCTCCAAACGCGGTGGGCAAGATCTCAGATTATCTGCTCCTTATCGACTGCTTTTTATTTCTATAAATGAGCTTGTATACACATGTATAGTTTGTATTTGGATTATTTATACTTTTACGGATTATGTTCGTATTGTTTGTATTTCATTCCCTAATTTTCCTTTACAGATATAATTTCATGATTAAATTTCAAGGCAAAATATAAAATTATTCAGAAATAGCTTCATCACACAGTGTCTAGCGAAAATATTTGTTAAAATGCTTAACCCAAAGTGTCATTCTCGACAGTGAACCTTTCCTAAAAACTTACAATTGTTATTACAAAGTTCTTCGGGGGATAACAGTCATGGAGTTACAGCAATGATACCTTATGCGGCTAAGTTTTCTTTATTTGCACATAAAGGGTGCCTTCAACATTACTAGACTGCGTGGTGTTGTTCAATTCAAACTGGAGACATAGACTACGAAAATCTTTTAGTCAAATTTACAAGGGCGAGTAGCTTTTAATTGTGCCTTCATGTGCCAAGTAAATTGCGTACAAAAAGTGTCAAGAGATTTTCTCATTCCCTACATTTGCCAGTTCTATAGGCACCTTCTTGCGCATATACATATCTACAAATATCCCGGCTTATTTCCAGTATTACTATGTTTTACTCTTAATTCAAATAAGCACTGCTATTATTACTTTTGATCACGTCAAAAGATACAAAAGACAATCTACAAGTTTATGGCCTTGCATTGTTTATAATTTATGTGCTATCTGAGCATACCCGCCTTTTCTCTATTGTTATTCGAGAGAAGACTAAAAATATCTGCTGCAAGAACAAAAATGGGAACTGCTTGTCTCTTAAAATTATCAATCCACAATGGAAATAGACTTTTTTTACACAGCAACGGTTTTTGAATGCTATGAAACGGTCATTATCAGCTAACACGCTCAACACTTTACTCCATCTTCTTAAAGGGTGTAAACAGAACGATAAATGATTTCCATAAATAGTAAGGCCCAGCCGACAGCCTGCAGCGCAAAAGTGAACCGTTTCCATCTAACTTGGATAATCTGCATTGTTCCCAACGAATGACAGAATCCATCGCCAGATCTAATAAGGTTCAATTTTCTCTATACGACGGCTATAAAAGGAAGTTTTCCGAGCGCGCTTCGAAGCAGAATAGGGAGGACCCCAGACCCGTTTTAGTGCCTGTCCCTTTTTAGTACGTGTTTCCGTTTCCGTGCCTGGCTAGATCCATCTTTCTTCGCGCGTTTATTTTCAGCACCATGTTTTAGGTTTTTACAGCATCGTTTAAGGAACCCAACAATACAATAGCGGGAAGAATGCACTTTCTCGTTCCATAAAGGGTCTCTTTCACCTATACGGTTGGTACAGATTTCCAGTGTATGCCAGTCAGCCACGGCATTACGTCGTTTGCTTCTATTTTCTTCGTTTTGAACTGCGTTTGTATGCAACTGTCCCTTGACAGAGAAAAAAGTGAAGCAAAATGACAGACAAAGAAATCTTTTGTATAAAAGGTCGGTTGAATCTTGTTGTTAGCTTGAAATCAGCTTGCTTTTCTCCTCTAAATTACATAAAAAACCAAGAAAATATCAGACTTTTTCATTCGCTTTCAACAAGTACTACAATAATTAAAAATGGCTTACACTAAGATCGCTTTATTCGCTGCTATTGCTGCTTTGGCTTCCGCTCAAACCCAAGATCAAATTAACGAATTGAACGTTATTTTGAACGATGTCAAATCTCACTTGCAAGAGTACATTAGCTTAGCTTCTGATTCTTCCTCTGGATTTTCCTTAAGCAGTATGCCAGCTGGTGTTTTGGATATCGGTATGGCTTTAGCTTCCGCCACTGACGACTCCTACACTACTTTGTACTCTGAGGTTGACTTTGCTGGTGTTAGCAAGATGTTGACCATGGTTCCATGGTACTCCTCTAGATTGGAACCAGCTTTGAAGTCTTTGAATGGTGATGCTTCTTCTTCTGCTGCCCCAAGCTCTTCTGCTGCTCCAACTTCTTCTGCTGCCCCAAGCTCATCTGCTGCCCCAACTTCTTCTGCTGCCTCAAGCTCTTCTGAAGCTAAGTCTTCTTCTGCTGCCCCAAGCTCTTCTGAAGCTAAGTCTTCTTCTGCTGCCCCAAGCTCTTCTGAAGCTAAGTCTTCTTCTGCTGCCCCAAGCTCTTCTGAAGCTAAGTCTTCTTCTGCTGCTCCAAGCTCCACTGAAGCTAAGATAACTTCTGCTGCTCCAAGCTCCACTGGTGCCAAGACCTCTGCCATCTCTCAAATTACCGATGGTCAAATCCAAGCTACCAAGGCTGTTTCTGAGCAAACTGAAAACGGTGCTGCTAAGGCCTTTGTTGGTATGGGTGCTGGTGTTGTCGCAGCTGCCGCTATGTTGTTATAAGTTATTGGTTTTTAATAATAACTACGTAAAAAATAACCATAGTCATACCCTTTTTTATTAACTACTTTCGGTCCTTTCTTCTGCTTTACAATTAATGTAAATATGTTTCGGTTCTTTAATTGCATATATAACAAGATTAATTTTTCTTTTTTTTAATTCATTTTGTCTTCTATAGTTTTTCCTGTGCCATATTTTAAATGTTCCAGCGGTGTTGGCACTACTGTCTGTTGGATACTTGTATAAGATATCAATTTATTAACTTATTGCAAGAAATTATTTTGTGCAGTGTGAAGACTTAAAGTGTATTGAAAGACCATTGAGGAAGACCTGAACATTAACCGAATTCAACGAAGGCTGAAATGCTAGGATTGATAACGTAACAGAACTAATTAGAATGTGTAGACATGACACATGCTGATTGAAACATCATGTCAAATCATCATCTTCCTTTGATGCTTTTTTAGCAGCTTCGAAAACTTACCTTCAACAACAACGATTTTACATAACACTACTGGCGTTAAAGAAATGGGGTGGCAAAGATAGAAAGAAAAATTCTACTGGAGAATGTATGAATTTTGAGGTAATTTTTGGGATGCCATTGCTGTTAGAGATCATAGTATTAGGTGCACAAAATGAACAAGGAGTTCTCCTTAAGGACATACGAATCCACAAAAGGGTATGGAAATTTCTACATAGTATTGTGATTATCGTGTAGAAATACCGATTACATTTTGAGGATTCCTATATCCCGGAGGAAAAACTTCTGGTATTCTGTATACATAATATTGTAGCCTTTACCAACAATGGAATCCGAACAATTATCTCAAAATTCACCCAATTATCACTTCTATCGGCTGGTGTTCGTACTACTACTGTTGGAATGAAACTTTAAAATATCATTCATTCGGTAATATTCCTCTAAACAATTCTTTTTCTCAACCTAGCAAAGTAACCCACACTTAAACTTATTACGATTGTTCCTCATTGCTAATTCATATTCCAGCATCTTTGATATATCATATTTTGTCTAAATATCGTCTACCATGATGATATTCATGAAGAATAAGGTTTTTCAACCTACTTTGATCCGATATAGTGTAACGGCTATCACATCACGCTTTCACCGTGGAGACCGGGGTTCGACTCCCCGTATCGGAGTACTTTTTTGATGGCTACAATCATAATTTGACATACCTCATATGAATATGATGTGGTAGTAAATTAAATAGGCTGAATCCTGATAGTTTGAGCCTGGGTTCTGACTATCCGAGAAGCGCACAGCAACATAACACCACCTTCTTTTAGTCTTTTAGCGAAAAAGTAGGAAGGCTCTGCACTCCATCGTTTTTACCATTCCTACACGTTATAAGGACTCAGACAGGCGGCGTAGTTAAAATAAATTAACACCGAGTCTTGAACATGTAATTTCTTTAGGTTCATTGAAGAGATAATTATAACTTTCCTGCCCACAAGTCCTCTGATTTACATTCGAACGAGGCTCATTAACGTAGTGAAAACTGTTCATAACGCAATCTCTTATGAAAACCATGCGGTGAATTCCTTTTGACAGGTTCTCTATGATACTATCGACGCCTCTCAAATATCAATGCGTATTACTGCATCAGCAAAGCTCCGTCATCTACATCTAGGCCGGGGCATCTTTCGCAGCGAAATCTTTACGGTGGCAAAAAATAAAGAAAAGTGAATATTGAACACCAATTACAAGAAAAGGGAGCACCTGTCAATCGAATAAAAAAGAACAAACTTCGGGCACGTCTTTTAAATAGGTTCATATACAATACTAAGAAAGATATATTAAGAAATGGATATTATTCTGGGCATCCGTGTACAGGATTCTGTCATTCTAGCGTCTTCTAAGGCAGTCACAAGAGGTATTTCTGTTTTAAAAGATTCTGATGATAAAACGAGACAATTATCGCCACATACATTGATGAGTTTTGCCGGTGAAGCTGGTGACACCGTTCAATTCGCCGAGTACATTCAAGCCAATATCCAATTATACTCCATTAGAGAAGATTATGAGCTCTCTCCACAAGCAGTATCTAGTTTTGTTAGGCAAGAATTAGCCAAGTCAATTAGGTCGAGAAGACCATACCAAGTCAACGTATTGATTGGAGGCTATGACAAAAAGAAGAACAAACCGGAACTATATCAAATTGACTACTTGGGTACTAAAGTCGAATTACCCTATGGTGCTCATGGTTACTCGGGGTTTTACACATTCTCTTTACTAGATCATCATTATAGACCTGATATGACTACTGAGGAGGGTTTAGATTTATTAAAACTATGTGTACAAGAGCTTGAAAAAAGAATGCCAATGGACTTCAAGGGCGTCATTGTTAAAATCGTGGATAAAGATGGCATAAGACAAGTAGATGACTTCCAGGCACAGTGAAAGATATTCAGTGTAATCACACGGAAAAGGTGATTGCTAATGATATACTAAAGTAATTATCTTCCTCGTTCATAAAATTAAATAAAGTTATTATAGTTTTTTCATCCGTTATAATAGCAAATGTATCAGAAATAAGACAATTTCTCATTTTTTGTTGGCAGAGTGAGATATCATCTGATCTATTGCAAATGAATCCCAATCAATGCTGATACCGCTTCGTTATAACCAATTCGAAAAGTTGTAATTATGTTACCCGCATGAGAATATTTTGAAGAAGCAATGTAGGGCTACGATAGTACTTTTGAGATGGTTTATTACTTGTTCAAATGCTGTCATCTCATGTTGTTAATGCGCTATATTTCGCACTACGAAGCTAATTTTCAACATAGGTAACACAAAGATATTAGAGATGTCTGATATATCGAAACTCATAGGAGCTATTGTGGGATCTGATGACCCCGTTATCATTGAATTTGTGCTGAATATCATAAATAAATCCGGCAATTTACAAGAGTTTATACGAAATATTCAAAAATTGGATGCCGGTATATCCTACGAAGACAGTATTAAGATGTATAATGCATTTTTAGGAAAGCAGGAAGAAGAAAAGGTACGAAATAAAGTTAAAAGTTCACCGTTAAGTCAAAAAATTAATCAGGTACTGAAAGATGACGTTAATTTGGACGACCCTGTTGTGACTGAATTCGTCCTGAGCATTTTGAATAAATCTAAATCAATAACTGAGTTCCAGGAACAACTGAACTTGATGCAAAGCGGACTCGATAATGAAACAATTTTCAAGATATATCAAATTGCATCACCACCAGTAATGAAAGAAGAAGTCTCAGTTCTTCCAAGCACCAAGATACCAGCAAAGATAGAAGCAAAGATTGAAGAAGAGGTACAAAAAATAGAAAGTTTAGACCCCAGCCCTGTCCTTCACAAAGTTTATGAAGGTAAAGTGAGAAACATAACTACTTTTGGGTGTTTCGTCCAAATTTTTGGGACGCGAATGAAGAATTGTGATGGCTTAGTTCATATTTCAGAAATGTCAGACCAAAGAACATTAGATCCACATGATGTGGTGAGACAAGGCCAACATATCTTTGTCGAAGTGATAAAAATACAAAATAATGGAAAAATATCGCTCTCCATGAAAAATATTGATCAACATAGTGGAGAAATCCGGAAAAGAAATACTGAAAGTGTCGAAGATAGAGGTAGGTCCAACGATGCTCATACAAGCAGAAATATGAAAAACAAAATTAAAAGGCGTGCTTTGACTTCACCAGAAAGATGGGAAATTCGCCAACTAATTGCCAGCGGTGCTGCTTCCATCGATGACTATCCTGAATTGAAGGATGAAATACCCATAAATACTTCCTATTTGACCGCGAAAAGAGATGACGGCAGTATCGTTAACGGTAATACAGAGAAAGTGGACTCAAAATTGGAAGAACAACAACGAGACGAGACGGATGAAATTGATGTCGAGCTGAATACAGATGATGGGCCCAAATTTTTAAAGGATCAGCAAGTCAAGGGGGCCAAGAAATATGAAATGCCTAAAATTACAAAAGTCCCGAGAGGATTTATGAATCGTTCAGCAATCAACGGCTCTAATGCAATACGAGATCATAGAGAAGAAAAGTTAAGGAAAAAAAGAGAGATTGAACAACAGATTAGGAAACAACAGTCGTTTGATGATCCTACGAAAAACAAAAAAGATTCCAGGAACGAAATTCAAATGTTGAAAAACCAGCTGATTGTTACTGAATGGGAAAAAAATAGAATGAATGAATCTATCTCGTATGGCAAAAGAACTTCCTTACCAATCAGTGCACAGCGTCAAACTTTGCCTGTATACGCGATGAGGTCTGAATTGATACAGGCTGTGCGTGACAATCAATTTCTGGTCATTGTTGGTGAGACAGGTTCGGGTAAAACCACTCAAATTACTCAGTATTTAGATGAAGAAGGGTTTAGTAACTATGGGATGATCGGATGTACCCAACCTCGTAGGGTTGCCGCTGTATCCGTTGCTAAAAGAGTGGCTGAAGAAGTTGGCTGCAAAGTTGGCCATGACGTTGGCTATACCATTAGATTTGAAGATGTTACTGGCCCAGATACCAGAATAAAATATATGACTGATGGTATGTTACAGAGAGAGGCGTTGTTAGATCCCGAGATGTCAAAATATTCAGTTATCATGTTAGATGAAGCTCACGAAAGAACTGTGGCAACTGATGTTTTATTTGCGTTGTTAAAGAAAGCGGCTATTAAAAGGCCAGAATTAAAAGTAATAGTTACATCGGCTACTTTGAACTCTGCTAAATTTTCTGAGTACTTTTTAAATTGTCCGATTATCAATATACCTGGTAAAACTTTTCCCGTGGAAGTACTCTACTCACAGACGCCCCAAATGGATTACATAGAGGCAGCTTTGGATTGTGTAATAGACATCCATATTAATGAAGGCCCAGGCGATATTTTAGTCTTTTTGACTGGACAGGAAGAAATAGACTCATGCTGTGAAATTTTATATGATAGGGTGAAAACTTTAGGTGACAGCATCGGCGAATTACTGATTTTGCCCGTTTATTCTGCTTTGCCAAGTGAAATCCAATCGAAAATTTTTGAACCCACTCCAAAGGGCAGTCGAAAAGTCGTATTTGCCACAAATATTGCGGAAACTTCAATCACTATTGATGGAATTTATTATGTCGTGGACCCTGGATTTGCAAAAATCAACATTTATAATGCAAGAGCAGGTATCGAGCAGTTGATAGTGTCTCCAATCTCTCAGGCACAGGCAAATCAAAGAAAAGGTAGAGCTGGAAGAACAGGCCCTGGAAAATGCTATCGACTTTATACAGAATCCGCATTTTACAATGAAATGTTAGAAAACACGGTTCCAGAAATTCAAAGGCAGAATCTTTCTCATACTATTTTGATGCTAAAGGCCATGGGAATTAATGATTTATTGAAATTTGACTTCATGGATCCCCCTCCCAAAAATTTAATGCTTAACGCACTGACAGAATTATACCACCTGCAGTCACTAGATGACGAGGGAAAACTAACAAATTTAGGTAAAGAGATGTCCTTATTTCCAATGGATCCCACTCTATCACGCTCTTTATTGTCATCTGTTGATAATCAGTGCTCGGATGAAATTGTTACTATAATCTCAATGTTGTCAGTACAGAACGTTTTTTATCGTCCAAAAGATAGGCAATTGGAAGCAGATAGCAAGAAGGCAAAGTTTCATCATCCATACGGTGACCATTTAACATTATTGAACGTTTATACTAGATGGCAGCAGGCAAATTACTCGGAGCAGTATTGCAAAACAAACTTTCTGCATTTTAGACATTTGAAAAGAGCAAGAGATGTTAAAAGCCAAATTAGCATGATATTTAAAAAGATAGGCTTAAAGTTAATAAGCTGTCATAGTGATCCTGATTTAATTCGTAAAACTTTCGTGTCAGGGTTCTTCATGAACGCTGCTAAGCGAGACTCACAGGTAGGTTATAAAACCATCAATGGTGGTACAGAGGTTGGAATACATCCCTCGAGTTCATTGTACGGAAAAGAGTATGAATACGTAATGTATCATAGTATCGTATTAACTAGCCGGGAATACATGTCGCAGGTAACATCCATTGAGCCCCAATGGCTTCTCGAAGTAGCGCCTCATTTTTATAAAGCTGGAGATGCTGAAAGCCAGTCTAGGAAGAAAGCGAAAATCATTCCTTTGCATAACAAGTTTGCCAAGGATCAAAATTCATGGAGACTAAGCTCAATAAGGCAGTCAAGGGAAAGGGCATTAGGTATCAAGAGGTAACATTGTTAGCTTTTTATGCATTATAATTATCGAGTTTTATAGACCTATATTTAATTTTTTAACAACTTTATCTCTCTTGAGAATTTTTACATGAAAAAAATCACAGAGTAACGCTAACCTTTCTTTAATTGAAAGCTGCCATTGCTCGTTTAGTTACAAAACGCCTTTGAACTTGCCTTCGACACTTTGTTGCTTCGGAGTCGCGGAGTATTCAAAAAAAGAAATAGTATAATAGAGAGAACAATAGAGATATTCGCGAAGAACACCAATTCAAACATATCGAGTAAAGTGCAATTGAGAACGCCAAAAAGAGCTTGTATAATGTTATTACCATTAACAAAGCTAAAACCGAGAGCAAAAGTTGCTGTTGTAGGGGGTGGCGTTTCTGGACTATGTTTTACTTATTTTTTAAGCAAGTTGAGACCGGATGTTGAAATCACACTGTTCGAATCGCAGAACAGAACTGGGGGTTGGATATATTCTTGTAACACAAGAGATATGAGTGGGAACCCAATTATGTTGGAGAAGGGACCCAGAACATTGAGGGGCGTATCAGACGGGACCGTTCTGATTATGGATACCCTTAAAGACTTGGGCAAGGAAGCAGTTATTCAAAGCATTGATAAAGGTTGCATTGCAGACAAAAAGTTTCTACTAGACCCCAGTGATAAACTCGTGCAGGTTCCTAATTCGATATCTACAACAGTAAAATTTCTGCTGAATCCGTTGGGAAAAGGACTCATCACGGGTATGATGGGAGAATGGTTCAGAAAAAAATCTCCACATCCTGGCCAAGACGAAAGTGTCGAATCCATTTGTGACAGAAGGTTTGGGAATAACTACATATCAAACAATATGATCAGTGCCTTACTAAGAGGTATCTATGGGGATGACGTTTCCCTATTAAGTGCCAAGAGAACGTTTAAGAAAATATACTACAATGAACTAAAGCACGGATCTAACACACAAGCTATGATTGATAATATGCGCGGAAAGTCAAGAAGTAAAAAAACTGAGAACCTGCACCAATCTTTAACTGGCTGCCTTAACGACTACTCAAATGCGTTTGGAAAAGACAGGTCAAAGTTATTAGACTTATCCAACACGCTAAAGAAATATCCCATGTTGGGTCTTGCTGGGGGACTAGAAACGTTTCCCAAGATAGTCAGAAATGCTTTGAACGAATTTAAAAACGTCAAAATAGTTACTGGGAACCCGGTTACGCAAATAATGAAACGCCCTGCTAACGAAACGACAATCGGATTGAAAGCGAAATCTGGCGACCAATACGAAACATTTGACCATTTAAGACTTACGATAACACCTCCCAAAATCGCTAAATTGCTACCGAAGGATCAAAATTCATTATCCAAGTTATTAGATGAGATACAATCAAACACAATAATTTTAGTTAATTATTATTTGCCAAACAAAGATGTAATAGATGCCGATCTACAAGGCTTTGGATACTTGGTTCCCAAATCCAATAAGAATCCAGGGAAATTGCTTGGTGTAATTTTCGATTCTGTTATCGAAAGGAATTTCAAACCACTTTTTGACAAACTCTCCACAAACCCAAACGCCCTCAACAAATATACAAAAGTGACTGCGATGATAGGAGGTTGTATGCTCAATGAACACGGTGTTCCTGTAGTGCCATCCAGGGAGGTAACCATTAATGCAGTCAAAGATGCGCTGAACAACCACCTCGGCATCAGTAACAAGGATCTGGAAGCTGGTCAGTGGGAATTCACTATCGCCGATAGATGTCTGCCAAGATTTCATGTAGGTTATGACGCATGGCAAGAAAGAGCTGAAAGGAAGTTGCAAGAATCTTACGGCCAAACAGTTTCTGTGGGGGGAATGGGATTTTCTAGAAGTCCCGGTGTCCCTGACGTTATTGTAGACGGCTTTAACGACGCCTTACAGCTAAGCAAATAAGTACGTATATATATGGTTAGCTTTACGCAAACTACTTCTTTTGACAATTGAGGCAGTTATCAGCTAATAAGAAAAAGTAGTTAGTATCAAAAGACACAATTTATTTATATTAACCAAATTTTTCAGAACATCCTCCGGACCGTCAGTCTTTAACGCCGAGCCGCCGATGATGGGTTGGAGTCAAAACGAGGGAACTCAATATTAATTGCGGAGTTGAGCGATGATGGGTTGGAACTATATAAAGCATCGGAAACGCATGGCTAAGGGAAGTGGAAGAATGCAGGTTACAAAAAACGGATAAGAACAAACTTGTTTCGAAATATGGCCGCTCCAGATTATGCACTTACCGATTTAATTGAATCGGATCCTCGTTTCGAAAGTTTGAAGACAAGATTAGCCGGTTACACCAAAGGCTCTGATGAATATATTGAAGAGCTATACTCTCAATTACCACTGACCAGCTATCCCAGGTACAAAACATTTTTAAAGAAACAGGCGGTTGCCATTTCGAATCCGGATAATGAAGCTGGTTTTAGCTCGATTTATAGGAGTTCTCTTTCTTCTGAAAATCTAGTGAGCTGTGTGGATAAAAACTTAAGAACTGCATACGATCACTTCATGTTTTCTGCAAGGAGATGGCCTCAACGTGACTGTTTAGGTTCAAGGCCAATTGATAAAGCCACAGGCACCTGGGAGGAAACATTCCGTTTCGAGTCGTACTCCACGGTATCTAAAAGATGTCATAATATCGGAAGTGGTATATTGTCTTTGGTAAACACGAAAAGGAAACGTCCTTTGGAAGCCAATGATTTTGTTGTTGCTATCTTATCACACAACAACCCTGAATGGATCCTAACAGATTTGGCCTGTCAGGCCTATTCTCTAACTAACACGGCTTTGTACGAAACATTAGGTCCAAACACCTCCGAGTACATATTGAATTTAACCGAGGCCCCCATTCTGATTTTTGCAAAATCAAATATGTATCATGTATTGAAGATGGTGCCTGATATGAAATTTGTTAATACTTTGGTTTGTATGGATGAATTAACTCATGACGAGCTCCGTATGCTAAATGAATCGTTGCTACCCGTTAAGTGCAACTCTCTCAATGAAAAAATCACATTTTTTTCATTGGAGCAGGTAGAACAAGTTGGTTGCTTTAACAAAATTCCTGCAATTCCACCTACCCCAGATTCCTTGTATACTATTTCGTTTACTTCTGGTACTACAGGTTTACCTAAAGGTGTGGAAATGTCTCACAGAAACATTGCGTCTGGGATAGCATTTGCTTTTTCTACCTTCAGAATACCGCCAGATAAAAGAAACCAACAGTTATATGATATGTGTTTTTTGCCATTGGCTCATATTTTTGAAAGAATGGTTATTGCGTATGATCTAGCCATCGGGTTTGGAATAGGCTTCTTACATAAACCAGACCCAACTGTATTGGTAGAGGATTTGAAGATTTTGAAACCTTACGCGGTTGCCCTGGTTCCTAGAATATTAACACGGTTTGAAGCCGGTATAAAAAACGCTTTGGATAAATCGACTGTCCAGAGGAACGTAGCAAATACTATATTGGATTCTAAATCGGCCAGATTTACCGCAAGAGGTGGTCCAGATAAATCGATTATGAATTTTCTAGTTTATCATCGCGTATTGATTGATAAAATCAGAGACTCTTTAGGTTTGTCCAATAACTCGTTTATAATTACCGGATCAGCTCCCATATCTAAAGATACCTTACTATTTTTAAGAAGTGCCTTGGATATTGGTATAAGACAGGGCTACGGCTTAACTGAAACTTTTGCTGGTGTCTGTTTAAGCGAACCGTTTGAAAAAGATGTCGGATCTTGTGGTGCCATAGGTATTTCTGCAGAATGTAGATTGAAGTCTGTTCCAGAAATGGGTTACCATGCCGACAAGGATTTAAAAGGTGAACTGCAAATTCGTGGCCCACAGGTTTTTGAAAGATATTTTAAAAATCCGAATGAAACTTCAAAAGCCGTTGACCAAGATGGTTGGTTTTCCACGGGAGATGTTGCATTTATCGATGGAAAAGGTCGCATCAGCGTCATTGATCGAGTCAAGAACTTT
Source organism: Saccharomyces cerevisiae S288C (assembly GCF_000146045.2). Lineage (NCBI taxonomy): Eukaryota > Fungi > Ascomycota > Saccharomycetes > Saccharomycetales > Saccharomycetaceae > Saccharomyces > Saccharomyces cerevisiae. The sequence goes on from NC_001137.3 coordinate 186,320, forward strand.
TTCAAGCTAGCACATGGTGAATATATTGCTCCAGAGAAAATCGAAAATATTTATTTATCATCATGCCCCTATATCACGCAAATATTTGTCTTTGGAGATCCTTTAAAGACATTTTTAGTTGGCATCGTTGGTGTTGATGTTGATGCAGCGCAACCGATTTTAGCTGCAAAGCACCCAGAGGTGAAAACGTGGACTAAGGAAGTGCTAGTAGAAAACTTAAATCGTAATAAAAAGCTAAGGAAGGAATTTTTAAACAAAATTAATAAATGCACCGATGGGCTACAAGGATTCGAAAAATTGCATAACATCAAAGTCGGACTTGAGCCTTTAACTCTCGAGGATGATGTTGTGACGCCAACTTTTAAAATAAAGCGTGCCAAAGCATCAAAATTCTTCAAAGATACATTAGACCAACTATACGCCGAAGGTTCACTAGTCAAGACAGAAAAGCTTTAGGTACTTATGACGATTTGGAACACATTCAAACTAGAAAAAACTTTGATGTAGGATATCCCTATGCACATCCATACGGTATACATAGTGAACGCTCACTGTGTATAATGGACTAACAGTAGTTATAAACCTGCTTTCGTTACTACAGCACACAAGACTATTGTACTTTGTTAAAGAACTATAAGATTAAAGACATACATAATTCCAACTATTTATACCATTAAATATTCTTCTTAAGCTTTTTTTCGCGGCTTTCTATAATATATGAGGATCAATTAGTGAAAGCAATGCTCTCTATGTTGGAACCACAGTGTAGATACTGCACTTTCATAAAGCGCTAGATATAGCTGGTCAATCTAGCGGAGTACATGGGTCACAGTTACCATTCTCGTAACTTGACTTGGTGCACTACGGGTCAAGATGATTGAAAACGGCTCCCACAACTTCAACTGAGGTCTGTTTCAGATGGAGGTGCAGTGTTTTCCATGTAGTGAGCCCTGATATCGGGGCGTAATCACCTAACTCAGCAAAGGTAAACCTTTCTCATCTGACGGAGATAAAGTGATAGTAATCGGGGATGCGGCGACAGAGATTGAAGTTAATTTGACCATTGAATAGTTGCTTATATATGATAGACTTAGCTAAAAGAAAATAATGAAGGCGTACCCCATATCGCTGATCAGAGAAATCCATGTAGATAGAATTTCTGTCTCCGCTAAAACTGCATGAGCGACTGACTGAAGCTCTACTCATTCAAAAATTATCCCTCTTCACTTCCCGTATTCACACTTGTTGCCACTATGGACATGCTCTCTTTGAAAAATGTAGTCTCACCCACAGAAAAGAAAAGATCATTTGAAAATAAGATATCCTGGGAAACCCGCTTGAATTATTCCAGTGTTTCTACCTAAAGAAAAATCACGCAACCAGAAACAGATTTCGTCTGGGTTCGTTCAACAACTCTTTGCTTAAGATTTAATTAGCATATGCTAAATCGCCATTAGGAGCAAAACCAGGGCTTCTAACGATTTCCAATAAAGAAGATACGGAACTTTTCATGTGTTGACAACAACATTACAGGGATTTTTTCAGACTTTCATGTTACCGGTCAATCTGCTGATGCATACATACAGGTATAAAGAACACTTTGCCTAGAACAATAAAGAAAAGTCAAAGACATCTGAGAGGCATCTTCTTACCTGAAAGAGACGCCTTGTATCTTCTATAGGTCAACTAGAGTAGGTGTTCCGGAAACCTGAATGAACTTGAAGACCATTCCCAACTCCACTATTAATTAAACTTAGTACGCTCGAGTTTACCATGTGAACCGAAGGCATGTAAAAATGTAGGCTATTCTTGTGCTTATGTTCTTCCTAACGCGACTACGCGTTTGAAGAAGTTAGTAGCAAAATGGCGAAGAAAACAAACACTTGAAACAAGTCAAAAAAAATTGAAGGCAGACTCAAAAGCAAGGATAATATTCCACCAAATCAGGGACGAAGCAATGAGTGCGGGTATCGGAGAATCACGTACAGAGTTGCTTACATGGTTGAATGGCCTCCTTAACTTGAATTACAAAAAAATTGAGGAATGTGGGACGGGAGCAGCATATTGTCAAATAATGGATTCAATTTATGGAGACTTGCCGATGAACAGGGTAAAATTCAATGCCACGGCCGAATATGAGTTTCAAACCAACTATAAAATTTTACAGAGTTGCTTTAGCAGACATGGAATTGAGAAAACAGTGTACGTTGATAAGTTAATCAGATGTAAATTTCAAGATAATTTAGAGTTCTTGCAGTGGTTAAAGAAACATTGGATTCGACATAAAGATGAAAGCGTGTATGATCCAGATGCAAGGCGCAAGTATCGTCCCATTATAACGAATAATAGTGCAACCAAACCCCGTACAGTATCCAACCCTACCACTGCAAAGAGGTCATCAAGCACAGGCACTGGGAGTGCCATGTCAGGAGGATTAGCAACAAGACATTCTTCGCTGGGAATAAACGGTAGCAGAAAAACCAGTGTTACCCAAGGTCAGTTGGTAGCGATACAAGCGGAATTAACTAAATCGCAGGAAACGATCGGTTCATTGAATGAAGAGATAGAACAATACAAAGGAACAGTAAGTACTTTAGAGATTGAAAGAGAATTTTACTTCAACAAACTACGCGACATAGAAATCCTGGTCCATACCACTCAAGATTTAATAAATGAAGGTGTTTATAAATTTAATGATGAGACCATCACCGGCCATGGTAATGGAAATGGGGGAGCATTATTACGGTTCGTCAAGAAGGTGGAAAGTATTTTATATGCTACTGCAGAAGGATTTGAAATGAATGATGGTGAGGATGAATTGAATGATAAAAATCTGGGTGAACATGGAACTGTGCCGAATCAGGGCGGCTATGCGAACAGCAATGGCGAGGTCAATGGTAACGAAGGTAGTAACCATGATGTGATAATGCAGAACGACGAAGGTGAGGTTGGCGTGAGCAACAACTTGATCATCGACGAGGAAACTTTTTAAGTTGAGAACTAAAAAGCAGTATTGTTTTCGAATATGTATTATTTTTTTTTATTTTTTTTATTACTCGTTATCAATATATATATATACATGTATATTATTACTAAAAGAATGAGAAAATAAGATAGGATCCTGGAAGGGGGATCAGGTAAAGATATAAAGTGAGATGAAGAAGCCACCGTTTTATTTCCCCTTTAATTTGTTGCTGCAGGTGCCTCAGGCGGTTCGGTATTGCTCTTTGGATCCAAATATTTTTCAAAAGCCTCGTTCCTTTCCTTGAATGGCCTTGGACCCAATAATCTAATCATGTCTTCTCTAGTAATTGCTTCCTTACGTAGCAATTCTTTTGCGACAAGATCGACTTTGTCCAAATTTTTGGTTAGCAATTCTGTACAAGCTCGGTGTGCATCATCTACTATAGATTTAACTTCTAAATCAATGGTTCTTGCCGTTTTATTACTGAAGGGTTTGTTAACTTTGAAGTTTCCATCATTCTGATCAAACGACAGGTAGCCAATCTTGGGTGACATTCCTAGGGATGTAACCATGGCATTTGCCATCTGTGTAACCTTTTTGAAATCATCATGAGCACCGCTAGTCACCGATGGAAAATGTAGCTCCTCAGAAACACGGCCACCAAGAGCCATGATCATTCTATGTCTGAATTGCTCCTCAGATATCAAATATTGATCCGGTGGTAGGTACTGGGCATAGCCTAAAGCACCTTGTCCACGCGGGATGATGCTTACTTTCAGAAGTGGATCCGCATATTTTAGAAACCAACCACAAACGGCATGTCCTGCCTCATGATAGGCCACTGACCTTTTTTCTTCCTTAGAAAGGACTCTTGTTTTCTTCTCTAGTCCCGCAATGACTCTTTCAATGGCTTGCTCAAAGTGATGGATAGTGATATATGGGTCATTATGTCTGGCAGCGATTAATGCAGCCTCATTACAAGCATTAGCGATATCTGCACCAGTAAAACCTGGAGTAAGCGTAGCCAATTTCCCAGAAAGATTATTCATATCATCTGTAAGAAGGGGATCCAGATTCAGTCTTTTCAAGTGAACCAGGTATATTTGCTGCCTACCATTGACATCAGGAGAATCAATTTGGATATGTCTATCGAACCTTCCCGGTCTCATCAAAGCATTATCCAACACATCGGGCCTATTTGTACCCGCAAGGACTACGACTTGGTCGGAAGTAGTGAATCCGTCCATTTCCACCAATAATTGATTCAGCGTAGCTTCTCTTTCATCGTTAGCGCCACCGAGAGCGCCGCCTTTGCCTCTTTCTTTACCGATAGCGTCAATTTCATCTATAAAGATAATCGAGGGGGCCATAGACCTTGCTTGAGTAAACAAGTCTCTTACACGTGAAGCACCCACCCCAACGAACATTTCGACGAACTCAGAACCTGATACTGACAAGAAGGGCACGTTCGCCTCACCTGCGGTGGCCTTGGCCAAGAGAGTCTTACCGGTACCTGGGGGTCCAGAAAGAATAGCGCCTCGTGGAATCTTGGCACCCAATTTAGTGTACTTACCTGGGTTCTTCAAAAAGTGAACAAATTCCATGATTTCCTGTTTAGCTTCATCACAACCGGCAACATTTTTAAATGAAATTTTAATGTCTGTTTCCTTATTGAAGAGCTTTGCTCTGGATTTTCCAACATTAAACATGCCGCCGAGGCCTCCTCCACCACCACCATTGGCATTTGGTGGTGAACTATTTATTTTTCTGGTTATGAAGTAAAGGCCACCAAGCAGAATGATGGTGGGCAGGAAGGGGAACAAAAATGTGAAGGGAGAAGATCTCTCAATGTATTTGATGGGGATACGATCCCGAGGAGGAATGTTCAAGAGGTCCTGGATCTGGTCCATCTGTTCCTCAAAAATATCTACTGAACCAATGGTGAACGATACAACTTGCTTTGTATTGACTAATTCGGCCTCTACGAGAAACTTATTAACGACGTAAATCTTGGACACAAGACCCTTCTCCAGGTATTTTGTTTTGAAATCCTGGAAAGTCAAGACGCGGTTAGAGTCGTCTCCTGAGTTGTTACTGGAAGGTGTGAGCAAAGTAAATATAATTGTGAATCCGATGGTCAAAAACATCGTATTAGCAAATTCCTTAGATCTGAAGTATTCTGATAATGAACCAAACTCATTTCTTTTGTCTTTGCCATCTTCTTTATTGCTATTATTATCTTTATTACCATTGTTCTTGCCCTCACCCTCTTTGTTTGGCCTATTTTCATTTAACCTTGTCCATGAGATATGGAAGGAACGTATTTGGGTAGAACGGTGTATTGTGTTTCTGGTTGCCAGACCAGATAACGTCTGCAAACGCTGGTGAACTGGCATGCGCGAGCGAAGCACTGGCTTCACTGTTGATATGCGGCTAGCTTTACCAAATGAGAGTGATGTCAATGAGCGTGGCGCACCCCTTGCATATCGTTGCCACATCATCATCACTTAGTATATTATAAAATAAGTGGATGATGCCTTTATTTGAAGACTGCGTTAATCTCCTTTAATATAGAATGGGTCCTTGTAAAAGTTATGTATAGACAGTAAGAACCAATTTATTCCTCATCTAAATCATAGGCCCAGAATAAACTGAACAGATGCGTATAAAGGCGTTATAAAGATGCCAGAAGCATATCGCGGGCCACGACTAAAAATGCCGCGAGGTCGCCCTGGACGGTAAGCACGTGCTCAAGTGTTGCCCGACTCTTGGGGTCCAGCGCCGGGTGAGAGTTTCCGATCACGTGGTCTCCGTGCATCGCGACTTCGATCCAGCAGCGTGAATCATCGCCGAATACGAAACGTACGTCATGCACATCGCTGGCTCCGGGTAGTACACGAAGCTGCAACAGCCGTTCGTACAGTGCGACCTCTGCGGCATCGTTACCCGACTGCGCAGCCCAACGTGCGCGTAATTGGACACACTCTTTACCACGCTGTTGCAGCAGCGAGTCCAGCTCGCGCGATTGGGCTGCTAAGGTCGACTGCCGTCTAGATAACTCAGATTCACGCTCGTGATAGCTTCTCCACTGCTCTCTGGTGGTATTTGTAGCTTGTTGGGCCGCATGTATTTGTTGCTGCAGAGCGGTGCGCTGGGTGGCAAGCCGTTGCAGTTCATCTATGAGATGTTGGTGTTGGTTATGTAATTGACGCATTTCCGCTTGGAACTGTTGCAGCTGTTGGCGCGCGTGGTTTTGCTGACGTGCCAGTACCTGGGCCACGTCCTTTTGGAACCCGTCCATCCGGCGCTCAAGGTCCGAAAATGCGTCTATGCTGGCCATTCTTGTATGTGTGTATGTGTTGTATACGTATGAGCGGTTTTAATTGAATCGGCTTAGCCTGTTTTTGTTTTTGTTTTTGTTTTGTTTTGGTTTGGTTTGATTTATTTTGGTTTGGCTTAAATCTTCGAGGAAATTTGCGCTTTCCGCGTAAAAAGGGAAAAAAAGCAGATATATGTACAACAGAAAAGACAGAGATGTTCACGAGAGGAAGGAAGATGGTCAATCTGAGTTTGAAGCACTGAACGGGACCAACGCAATTATGTCCGATAATAGTAAAGCGTATTCCATAAAGTTTCTGACCTTCAATACATGGGGGTTAAAATACGTCTCCAAACACCGTAAAGAAAGACTCAGAGCAATTGCTGATAAATTGGCGGGCCACTCAATGCTTACGCCAATATCTGACGAGTTGTTGCCCAATGGTGGAGATAGTAATGAAAACGAAGATTACGACGTGATTGCCTTACAAGAAATCTGGTGTGTGGAAGACTGGAAGTATCTAGCTTCTGCGTGTGCCTCCAAGTATCCGTATCAGCGTTTGTTCCATTCTGGTATTCTGACGGGGCCTGGGTTGGCCATACTGTCCAAGGTCCCGATAGAGTCGACCTTTCTTTACCGGTTCCCGATAAACGGTAGACCGAGTGCGGTGTTCCGTGGCGACTGGTACGTAGGGAAATCTATAGCAATCACCGTATTGAACACAGGAACCCGCCCCATTGCAATAATGAACAGTCACATGCACGCCCCATACGCCAAGCAGGGTGATGCCGCCTACTTGTGCCACAGATCTTGTCAGGCCTGGGATTTCAGCAGGCTCATTAAGCTTTACAGGCAGGCCGGTTATGCGGTGATTGTGGTGGGTGACTTAAACTCCAGACCGGGCTCACTGCCCCACAAATTTCTCACGCAGGAGGCCGGCCTGGTCGACTCCTGGGAGCAATTGCATGGGAAGCAAGACTTGGCGGTGATCGCTCGTCTGTCTCCATTGCAACAATTGCTTAAGGGCTGTACCACGTGCGATTCGCTGCTCAACACATGGAGGGCCCAAAGACAACCCGATGAGGCATGCAGGTTGGATTATGCTCTTATCGACCCTGATTTCTTGCAAACAGTAGACGCAGGTGTCAGGTTCACTGAACGGATCCCTCACCTGGACTGCAGTGTCTCTGACCATTTTGCATACTCATGCACCCTTAACATCGTCCCACAGGGCACAGAGTCCCGTCCATCCACCTCCGTTAAGCGTGCGAAGACTCATGATAGAGAGCTGATCTTGCAGAGATACTCCAACTACGAAACCATGATAGAATGCATCCACACGTACTTGAAGACAGCCCAAAGACAGAAATTTTTCCGTGGCCTACATTTCTGGGCCTCAATACTTCTCCTAATAGCGTCGTTGGTCGTGACAACGTTTACTGCAAACAAGGCAGGCTGGTCCTCCATCTTCTGGGTCCTTTTCGCTATTGCTGTCTCCATCTCGGGCACCATCGACGGTGCCATCTCCTTCTTGTTTGGCAGGTCTGAAATCAGAGCCCTCATCGAAGTCGAACAAGAGGTTCTGGACGCGGAGCACCACCTGCAAACTTTCTTGAGCGAGAAATGATATTATCGATTTTCTTTAGCATATGTAAAAAAATTACTGATATTATATAATGTGTGTAAATTTCGTCAATAGATGCAAAGCAATCACGGAGAAGATGAAACCGACAGATAGGAACAATACGACAAGGGAGTCGACTCTGAATCCATTGGCTTCGTCCGTATATAACTTCAAAATTGAGCTTGAAGACCCACCGTAACCAGCCTGTCTGGTGGAAGTGGGCGTTTGTTTTGCTTGCTTTTCCTTAATGGATTGTGCCTGTCTTCTCTTCTGCAAGATACGCTGACCTCCTGGTGGAACTGAAGCTGCCATTCTTATGATACTGTTGATCGATAATACCACCTGTTTTATGCTTTGCGCCCCTTACCTTTTCTCACACGCACATATATCTACTCTCTCATACCTCTTATATCTAAAATGTCTCTTTTGGCCAGTTAGTAACTGAATGAAAAAGTGAAAATGGAGGAAAAAAAAAAAGACGAAATCCAAAAGGCTAAGGAAACGGGTAACCCGTGGTACCCGGGGCAGAATCAAACTTATAATTACTAAAGATATACCATATATTACGATCCCTGCGCCCGGCGTGCTCCACATTAAGTAAATGTCTGGAGTAAAATGAAGTCCGCCAATTCAGTCACAAAACATGACTACTGCCTCGTTCGCGATTTCTTCTTCCCTTACTTCATCATGTTCAAGCCCCCTCAGCTGCGCCCAAATGATTCTTCTTATCCTCTTGCATACTGCACCGAAAAAAAAAGTTAATAAGCAGCAGGATTTATAGGCGCGTGCGTGCAGCCTTAGACTGAAGGGGTGGAAAAACTTTAGGTAGGTTTGGTTCTCACTACCCAAAGAGCAATCGATAGGTATAAAAGTGAGCAATTGCTATCACAGCGAGCCTTATTGTTACAGCACAAATCACGCGTATTTTCAAGCAAATATCATGGGTCTCTGCGCATCTTCAGAAAAGAACGGCAGCACTCCTGACACGCAGACCGCCAGCGCTGGTAGTGACAACGTTGGCAAAGCGAAGGTACCACCAAAGCAGGAGCCACAGAAGACTGTGAGAACAGTCAACACAGCAAATCAACAAGAAAAGCAACAACAGAGGCAGCAGCAGCCGTCTCCGCATAATGTTAAGGACCGCAAGGAGCAAAACGGGAGCATTAATAACGCGATATCTCCCACGGCTACGGCAAATACAAGCGGATCGCAACAGATCAATATCGACTCTGCCCTGAGAGACAGGTCGAGTAACGTTGCAGCACAACCATCATTGTCGGACGCTTCAAGTGGCAGCAACGACAAAGAACTGAAAGTGCTACTGCTGGGTGCCGGTGAAAGTGGTAAGTCCACGGTATTGCAGCAGTTGAAGATTTTACACCAGAACGGGTTTAGCGAGCAGGAAATTAAAGAGTACATCCCCTTGATCTATCAGAATCTATTGGAAATTGGCAGGAACCTCATCCAGGCGAGAACAAGGTTTAACGTCAACTTGGAACCGGAGTGTGAACTGACGCAACAAGACCTGTCGAGAACCATGTCCTATGAAATGCCCAATAACTACACGGGCCAATTCCCGGAAGATATCGCGGGCGTAATATCTACGTTGTGGGCCTTGCCCTCAACACAAGATTTAGTCAATGGGCCTAACGCATCGAAGTTCTATCTAATGGACTCGACTCCTTACTTCATGGAAAATTTCACCAGGATCACTTCGCCCAATTACAGACCCACCCAGCAGGACATATTAAGATCGAGACAGATGACGTCAGGGATTTTTGACACCGTCATTGATATGGGGTCGGATATCAAGATGCATATTTACGACGTGGGTGGACAGCGTTCCGAAAGAAAAAAATGGATACACTGCTTCGACAATGTCACTCTGGTCATATTTTGCGTTTCTCTATCGGAGTACGACCAGACGCTGATGGAGGACAAGAACCAGAACAGGTTTCAGGAATCGCTGGTGCTTTTCGATAATATTGTCAACAGTAGATGGTTCGCGCGCACGTCTGTCGTACTCTTTCTGAATAAAATCGACCTTTTTGCTGAAAAACTAAGCAAAGTGCCTATGGAAAATTACTTCCCAGACTACACCGGCGGGTCAGACATCAACAAGGCTGCTAAGTACATACTCTGGAGGTTTGTTCAGTTAAACAGGGCGAATCTAAGCATATATCCTCACGTGACACAGGCCACAGACACGTCGAATATAAGATTAGTATTTGCCGCCATCAAAGAAACAATTTTGGAAAATACATTGAAAGACTCTGGAGTGTTACAATGAATGCACAGCTAAAACAGAGACAAAACTGCATGCCTCTTCTCCCCTTTATTATCACCTTTAAAAAAGATAAAAAAAGAAACTGGAAAAAAGGTAAAAAAAAAAAAAAAATTAAATAAATACGAATACGTTTTCTCATGACCATTGTACTAGTAATCACAACCATGATACTTGAATAACTTTTCTGTTTTGTGCTGTATTAAGCACAACCGTTATTTTTTAATTTATAGCGTTATACCACTATATTATTGTAGTCATTATAGTTATTATCCCGGGTAACAAAAATTTCATTCCAACGAGGTAATAGTTCCACTTTTCAGGCAGGAGGACGAAAAACATTTGCCACCCAAGAAAGAGACAAAGCAGTAGGTAAGGCATTCATCACACAATTTGAAAGGGGGTATAGTAAAAAAAATTCAATTGAGCAAATAGAATGGCTAGCACTGCAGTAATGATGGACGTGGATTCTTCCGGGGTCAATGACTTGCACCATTCTGAGAAGAAATATGCGGAAGAAGATCAGGTTCAGGAACTATTGAAAGTTTTGAATGAGATCTCCAAGACCACTTTAACGCTGGACCCAAGATATATATGGAGGAGTTTAAAGGACTTGAGCTCTTTAAGGAACCAGGAGCTTTTGAATGCGGAAACTTTATGTTTCACAGTGAATGTGCTGTACCCTGATTCTTCTTCATTCAAGAAGAATCTGCTGAAGTTCATTACTTCTAACCATAAATCGTCCGTACCGGGGTCAGCTGAGCTTAGAAACTCATATCCAGCCTCTTTTTATTCCGTAAACACTGAGAAAAAGACCATTGAAGTGACAGCTGAAATTAATTGCTTCATGCATCTACTAGTCCAGTTGTTTTTATGGGACAGTAAAGAATTAGAACAATTGGTAGAGTTTAATAGGAAGGTTGTTATCCCAAATTTATTGTGTTATTACAATTTGCGTTCCTTGAATTTAATCAACGCTAAGTTATGGTTCTACATCTACTTGAGTCATGAAACGTTAGCGCGCAGCTCCGAGGAGATTAACAGCGACAACCAAAATATAATCTTAAGGTCCACGATGATGAAGTTTTTGAAAATCGCTTCCCTGAAGCACGACAACGAAACCAAAGCCATGCTGATTAACTTGATCTTGAGAGATTTTTTGAATAATGGCGAGGTTGATAGCGCGTCTGATTTCATTTCTAAACTAGAATATCCTCACACAGACGTTTCCAGTTCATTGGAGGCAAGATATTTCTTCTATTTATCGAAAATTAACGCCATTCAACTGGATTATTCCACTGCGAACGAGTACATTATTGCAGCCATAAGAAAAGCCCCACATAATTCCAAGAGTTTAGGGTTCTTACAGCAATCAAACAAACTGCATTGTTGTATTCAATTACTCATGGGTGATATTCCAGAATTATCATTTTTCCATCAATCAAATATGCAGAAATCTCTCCTTCCTTATTACCATTTGACCAAAGCCGTTAAATTAGGTGACTTGAAAAAATTCACATCTACAATCACAAAGTATAAGCAGTTGCTATTGAAGGATGACACCTATCAACTCTGTGTTAGATTAAGATCTAATGTTATCAAGACAGGTATCAGGATCATCTCCTTAACGTATAAAAAAATTTCATTAAGAGATATTTGTTTGAAACTGAATTTGGATTCGGAGCAAACTGTAGAATACATGGTTTCAAGGGCTATTAGAGATGGTGTTATTGAAGCCAAGATTAATCACGAGGATGGCTTTATCGAAACCACAGAATTACTAAACATTTATGATAGTGAAGATCCTCAGCAAGTATTTGATGAAAGAATCAAATTTGCCAACCAATTACATGATGAATACCTTGTTTCAATGAGGTACCCTGAGGATAAAAAGACTCAACAAAATGAGAAAAGTGAAAATGGTGAAAATGATGATGATACGCTAGATGGTGATTTGATGGATGACATGTCTGATATCTCGGATCTCGACGATTTGGGATTCTTATAAGGGCGCATAAAAAATAAATAACTACCATTCATAACAGAAATTCATTCGTATATACATAAAGTTCTCATAAACGTATATATATATATATATATATACTTATTGATATCAAAGTGTGTTACTTTCTACATTCATAGACGGGGAAGAAAAGTGAGGAAAAGTTGTTTTCTCTTGTGCACTGCAGCCCTTTGAAAAAGTAGAACTGCAGAAAAAATAACTGAACGTAAAGCATTATTTACTTTTCAAAGGCAAAAGAGATAGAGCCAAAAAAATTGTAAGCAGCTTAAAAGCCATAATGACAACGGAAGATCCAGATTCAAATCACTTAAGTTCCGAAACTGGCATTAAATTGGCATTGGACCCGAACTTAATTACATTGGCACTAAGTTCTAATCCAAACTCTAGCCTTCATTCACCAACGTCTGATGAACCCGTACCTGAATCTGCAGGAAAAGCAGATACTAGTATTCGACTAGAAGGTGATGAGTTAGAGAATAAAACTAAGAAAGACAATGATAAGAACTTAAAATTTTTGAAGAATAAAGATTCTCTAGTCAGTAATCCACACGAAATTTATGGCTCCATGCCGTTGGAGCAATTGATCCCAATCATCTTAAGACAGCGTGGTCCAGGCTTTAAATTCGTTGATTTAAATGAAAAAGAATTGCAAAATGAGATTAAGCAGCTTGGTAGTGATAGTAGTGACGGTCATAACAGCGAGAAGAAGGACACTGATGGCGCTGATGAGAATGTACAAATTGGAGAAGATTTCATGGAAGTGGATTATGAAGATAAAGATAATCCAGTGGATTCACGAAATGAAACAGACCACAAAACGAATGAAAATGGCGAGACCGATGATAATATTGAAACGGTAATGACACAGGAACAGTTTGTTAAAAGAAGGAGGGATATGCTAGAGCATATAAATCTGGCCATGAACGAATCGTCTTTGGCTTTGGAATTCGTTTCTTTGCTACTGTCGAGTGTTAAAGAGTCTACAGGTATGTCATCAATGTCACCATTTCTTAGGAAAGTTGTTAAACCTTCTAGTTTAAACAGTGATAAAATTCCATATGTTGCACCTACAAAAAAAGAATATATCGAGTTGGATATATTGAATAAGGGATGGAAGTTACAAAGTTTAAACGAATCTAAAGATCTCCTACGCGCAAGTTTTAATAAACTGAGTTCCATATTACAGAACGAACATGACTATTGGAATAAGATAATGCAGAGTATTAGCAACAAGGATGTTATTTTTAAGATTAGGGACAGGACTAGTGGTCAAAAGCTGTTGGCAATTAAGTATGGTTACGAAGACTCTGGATCTACCTATAAGCATGACAGAGGTATTGCTAATATAAGGAATAATATAGAATCACAAAATTTGGATTTGATACCCCACAGTAGTTCAGTGTTCAAAGGCACTGATTTCGTACATTCAGTAAAGAAATTCTTAAGGGTTCGTATCTTCACAAAAATCGAATCAGAAGATGATTACATATTGAGTGGCGAAAGTGTGATGGATAGGGATAGTGAAAGTGAAGAAGCTGAAACGAAAGATATCAGAAAGCAAATCCAACTTTTGAAAAAGATCATTTTTGAAAAAGAACTGATGTACCAAATAAAGAAAGAATGCGCTTTGTTGATTTCCTATGGTGTCAGTATTGAAAACGAAAACAAGGTAATAATTGAACTACCTAACGAAAAATTTGAAATCGAGTTGTTGTCCCTTGACGATGACTCCATTGTCAATCATGAACAAGACTTACCAAAAATCAACGACAAGAGAGCAAATTTAATGCTTGTTATGTTGAGACTATTATTAGTCGTTATATTCAAGAAAACATTACGATCGAGAATAAGCTCACCCCACGGACTGATCAATTTGAATGTTGACGATGATATCTTAATAATACGTCCCATTCTTGGTAAAGTTCGGTTTGCTAATTACAAACTGTTACTAAAAAAAATCATAAAGGATTACGTGCTCGATATAGTTCCTGGCTCAAGTATAACAGAAACGGAAGTTGAGAGAGAACAACCTCAAGAAAATAAAAACATTGATGATGAAAATATAACTAAATTAAATAAAGAGATCCGTGCCTTCGATAAACTATTGAATATACCTAGACGTGAACTCAAAATAAATCTACCATTAACTGAGCACAAAAGCCCTAATCTAAGTTTAATGCTCGAAAGTCCTAACTATTGTAACGCACTCATTCACATCAAGTTTTCAGCTGGTACGGAAGCCAACGCAGTGTCCTTTGACACAACATTTTCTGATTTTAAAGAAGTAGAGGACTTCCTACATTTTATTGTCGCTGAGTACATCCAGCAAAAGAAGGTGTAATATCCTGAGTCACTCCTTAAACCTACATACATTGCCATAGAATGCCATTTATTACTATATAAAGTCGCATACGTACAAAAGGACAAGATCTTATCTTCGAAAACAAGAATATGAAGGATTTAATAACATTGCCAGGTTAAGAACGGTGTAACAACAATAGAAGTAACACAACACCAATAGCAAACAAACCAACTACAGATATGACTTACACATTGGCAATTTTAGGCTGCGGTGTTATGGGCCAAGCACTTCTTTCCGCCATTTATAATGCTCCAAAGGCGGCTGATGAAACTGCTGCTGCATTTTACCCTTCCAAAATTATCACATGTAACCATGATGAACCTAGTGCACAACAAGTTACCGATCTAGTTGAGACATTCGACGAATCTCCTAACGGTATTAAAGTCGAAAGCACTTACGGTCACAACGTGAGCGCTGTCGAAGAAGCTTCTGTAGTTCTTCTTGGTACCAAGCCATTTTTGGCCGAAGAAGTGTTGAATGGTGTGAAGAGCGTCATTGGGGGAAAGCTACTTATTTCCCTGGCTGCTGGCTGGACAATTGACCAATTGAGTCAATACACTAGCACTGTTTGCCGTGTTATGACGAACACACCTGCCAAGTACGGATATGGTTGTGCGGTGGTGTCCTACTCAGCTGATGTTTCCAAAGAGCAAAAGCCACTGGTCAACGAATTGATTAGCCAAGTTGGTAAATACGTTGAGCTTCCAGAAAAGAACATGGATGCTGCTACGGCTTTAGTCGGTTCAGGCCCCGCTTTTGTTCTCTTGATGTTAGAATCCTTGATGGAGAGTGGGTTGAAATTGGGAATCCCATTACAAGAGAGTAAGGAGTGTGCCATGAAAGTTCTAGAAGGAACAGTGAAGATGGTTGAGAAAAGCGGTGCTCATCCATCCGTTTTAAAGCATCAAGTTTGCACACCAGGTGGTACAACTATTGCCGGGTTGTGCGTAATGGAAGAAAAGGGCGTCAAGAGCGGTATTATCAATGGTGTTGAAGAGGCAGCCCGTGTTGCGTCACAATTAGGCCAAAAGAAGAAATAGATTGCTTTGCGTGAAATGTATGTATGTTCGCTTTGTAGCCGTATATTATTTTTTTATTACTGACCTTGCATTTTTTCGTCATTTTCCCGTCGGTCCGATAATGAATCATCACGATGAATGACTACCCCATAATAATGACACTAATTGGAGCGTATAAAAGAAAAAAATTATATAAATGTGTTTGTAATGAGTAAGAGCAATTGATTCATTTGAAATGAAAATCAAAAATCAAAATTAAAATAAAACTAAGCAACCATGTCAAGCGGCAGTACTATTGTTTCGTCTGACAAGTCGGGGCGAACATTTAAGCATGAGGAAGAACTACCCAAGTTACCATTACCTAAACTCTGTGACACTTTGCAGCGTCTGAAGGAGAGTTTAGAGCCATTGTATTATGCTGATGGTTACTATCAACATCCTTTAGATCCAGAACAAATTGAGAAGCTGTCATCCATAATAAGAGATTTTGAAGAGAATCCCGTAAGTGAGAAGCTGCAATCTAAACTACAGAGCTACCATGACACTAGGGATTGCTACCTTGATGAATTACACTTAGACATCAATAACCAGACCTCCACTAGGGAGATTCAGGACGATGTCCTACCCAGGAATCCCTTCTTGGTTCTCGCAGATGACGCTTTGCCAAACATCACTCAAGCTGATAGGTCAGCCGTCCTAGTGCACTCTGCGGCCAGGTTTATTTCTGCTTTGAAACAAGATTTGTTGCCACCAGATATCAATGCCACCAATGGCAAACCACTGTCAATGGCTCCATTTCTGAACTTGTTCGGTACTACTCGTAGTCCTGTTTTTCAGCGCGGTGAGGTTGAAAATTTTGATTTGAACAAACCTTACACAGCATCTGATTTAGAAGACCCTGATTATTCAAGCGATGAGGACGATAACGACGAACCCACCCAAAAAGACTTTGATGACCGTAAAAGAAAACACGAAGAAGACATATTCACTGGCAATGGTATAACTATAAAAAGACATCCGGATAGCAAACACATCTTGATCATCTCCAGGGGCCAATACTATACACTGGAAGTACTTGATTCGACGAATAAAATTATATACACTGCTGCAGAATTAACCACAATTTTCAACCATATAATAAAAGATTCTTCTGGCATTGAAAAATCAACTGCGTTAGGTAGTTTGACCTCTCACTCTTTTAGAAACTGGAAATATGCAAGGAAGAGACTACAGAAAAGGTATCCTAATGAATTACATCGCATAGACTCTGCTCTGTTCGTGTTAGTGCTGGACGAATCACAAGAAGAAACTACCAATGATGGCGATGATACCGCTGATATCAGTCAAATGTTTAACAGGACTATCACTGAGCGAGACAAGAAATGTACTTCCGCCAATTGTAAGAGAGTGTTTTACGGTACTTCTATAATAAATAGCAAAGGCCATCAAGTGGGTTCATGTGTTTCTCGTTGGTATGATAAATTACAGTTAGTTGTCACTGCAGATGCAAAAGCCACAGTGATTTGGGATTCCTTCACATGTGACGGGTCAGTCGTGCTTCGGTTTACTTCTGAAATTTATACAGAATCAGTCTTGAGATTAGCTAGAGACGTTAACGCCGGTGACCCACAGTTTTCACTCTGGCCTAACGTGACACAAATGGATCCTGAAACTAAAAAACTGATGACGGCGACCATAAGTGCCGACGGCGGAGGCCCTTCTGAAATTGACCCTAAGTTGGTTGTAAATAAAATCGATTGGTCTTTCAGTAACATCCTGAACACACATGTCCATTTGTCAGAAACCAAACTAGCTGATCTGATTTCCAAGTATGATATTGTTCGCGCTTCTATTCCATTGGGCAGAAGGTCAGCTCAAAGATTAGGAGTCAAGCCCGATTCGATGGTTCAAGTAGCTTTACAAATAGCTCACTATGCTTTGTATGGAAGAATGGTGTTTGGATTAGAACCAGTATCCACACGTGGTTTCAAAAACTCGAGATCATCTTTTATTAACATTCAAAGTCAAGCGCTGTTGGAACTATGTCAATTGTTTATTTCTAGCTCCATTGATGGGACAGATAAATTAGACAAATTTATCCAAACCTGCGAAACACATAATAACATGGTTAAACATGCAAAGTCTGGGGTAGGTTATGAAAAACACTTCAATGCATTGAAATATCTCTTCAAATTTCATGACCATTTTGGTATCCACTTAAGTGGTGATGAATCATCTGCTGCGAAAGATCTTTTCGAAAATCCACTTGTTTTACCTTTCTCACAGCCTGAGTTGATTGTTGCCAACTGTGGTAATGCTGCTACCACGACATTTGGTATAACTCCTGCTGTACCTCATGGCTTTGGAATAGGGTACATCATTAAAGATGATCAAGTAGATTTGACCGTGACATCGCAATTTCGACAGGGTGACAGGTTAATGTTTATGTTAAGTTGGGTGTTAGGCGAAATTCGTTCCTACTGGAGGATGTCACGCGGCACTTCTCATAATAAAACTGGCGTGAAGATCAGTCCAGTGGTCGATAAATTGTATGAAATGGACAATGCAGTCAATAATCCTCCGAAACGTAACGGCCATACAGTCAATGGCTCCCGCAAAACATCTTCTTCATCACAGGTAAATTTGAACAGGTATGGCGGGTTTTTCGATTTGGAAGGCCACATTGACAGTAGGAATATATCTAAAACACCATCGATGAAGAATTTGCAGAAAACCTTCAATGGCTTGACCATGAGCGCAGACAATGATCATTCAAGTTCCGCAGTTTCCGTTCCCACAGAAAAGGAAAAATTAAATACAGGCCATGAAATTTTACAGATCCAACCGCGGGAAGTGGCAAGTAATGGGTTGGAAGCAGATGATGAGACAGATATTGAAATAGTTGCTGGCAATGCTGATGGCACATCCTCTTCGGCATCTTCAGCTACATCTCTAAATTCCAAGAAACGTAACGTCATCAACTCAAGATTCGATATTGATTTTGACCGCAGTCGTGTGGGTAGAAAGGTGGCGACCTTAGATCAATAAGAACGCTCTTTGTTTATCTATTTATTACTAGCATTATGCGTAAGCTTGGCGTGATGTGATATATACTTGTTATATGAAGTATATCAATATGCTTTAATTTATGCTTATTATTTGCTCTCATGTCAGTAACCCGGACCAGATTTGCCATTGAAAAAATTTTCATAGAATAGCCCGATGCTGATCATCAGTACAAAAGACAGAGATTTCATCTCGACCTGTACCAGGAGCTAAGCAAAGAGGGCGGAAAGAGCGTAATACACCGTTAACATCGCGCATTAGAGGTAGACATGAGTGACTTACAAGACCAAGAACCTAGCATTATTATCAACGGTAATTTGGAACCAGTTGGTGAACCAGATATCGTTGAAGAAACGGAAGTTGTAGCTCAAGAAACACAAGAAACACAAGATGCTGATAAGCCAAAGAAGAAAGTCGCCTTCACTGGCTTGGAAGAAGACGGGGAAACTGAAGAAGAAAAAAGGAAAAGGGAATTTGAAGAAGGTGGTGGTTTGCCCGAACAACCATTAAACCCTGATTTTTCAAAATTAAACCCACTATCCGCCGAAATTATCAACAGGCAAGCTACAATAAACATCGGTACCATCGGTCATGTCGCCCACGGTAAATCCACAGTAGTTAGGGCTATTTCAGGTGTCCAAACAGTCCGTTTTAAGGATGAATTAGAACGTAACATTACTATTAAGTTAGGTTACGCTAATGCTAAAATTTATAAATGTCAAGAGCCTACATGTCCCGAACCTGATTGTTATAGATCATTCAAATCTGATAAAGAAATCAGTCCTAAATGTCAAAGACCAGGTTGTCCGGGGCGTTACAAATTGGTCCGTCACGTTTCTTTTGTTGACTGTCCCGGTCACGATATCTTAATGAGTACTATGTTATCAGGTGCTGCTGTTATGGATGCTGCGTTACTGTTGATTGCAGGTAATGAATCTTGTCCACAACCTCAAACCTCAGAGCATTTAGCTGCCATTGAAATCATGAAATTAAAGCACGTCATCATCTTACAGAATAAGGTCGATTTAATGCGTGAAGAAAGTGCCTTAGAACACCAAAAATCCATCTTGAAGTTCATCAGAGGTACCATTGCTGACGGTGCTCCTATTGTACCAATATCCGCTCAGTTGAAGTATAACATCGACGCAGTTAATGAATTTATTGTCAAGACTATTCCCGTACCACCAAGAGATTTTATGATTTCTCCAAGGTTAATTGTTATTCGTTCATTTGATGTTAATAAGCCAGGTGCTGAAATCGAGGACCTGAAAGGTGGTGTTGCCGGTGGTTCTATTTTGAATGGTGTTTTCAAATTAGGTGATGAAATTGAGATTAGACCAGGTATTGTCACCAAGGATGATAAGGGTAAAATTCAATGTAAACCAATCTTTTCTAACATTGTCTCCTTATTTGCCGAACAAAATGACTTGAAGTTTGCTGTTCCCGGTGGTCTGATTGGTGTTGGTACTAAAGTTGATCCTACCTTGTGTAGAGCTGATCGTCTTGTCGGTCAAGTCGTCGGTGCTAAGGGTCATTTGCCAAACATTTATACTGATATCGAAATCAACTACTTTTTGCTACGTCGTCTATTAGGTGTCAAAACAGATGGTCAAAAGCAAGCCAAAGTCAGAAAATTAGAGCCAAATGAAGTTCTTATGGTCAACATTGGTTCTACCGCTACGGGGGCTCGTGTGGTTGCCGTTAAAGCTGATATGGCAAGATTACAGTTAACGTCGCCCGCTTGTACTGAAATTAACGAGAAGATTGCTTTGTCGAGACGTATCGAAAAGCATTGGCGTTTGATTGGTTGGGCAACCATTAAAAAGGGTACTACATTGGAACCCATCGCTTAAGGAACCAATAAAACCACTGCAAAGACAAAAATTTCATAATTAATCTGAAAGAAAGTGAAGATAAGAAACGGGCTAGGAGGAAGGGAAACTGACACTTCTGGTTATTGCAATATGCTCATATACATTGATGCGTAATGACATTGATGATCTTTATTCTCTTTTTATAACGTTTTCTTTCTTTTTTTTTCCTTCTTACATAGTATTCAACTGTATATTTAACATGTTTTACGTATTTTTAAGAAAAAATTACTAAACGCGATAATATTAAGCAAATATTTATCTCATAGTTCTCGAACTCATTTATTTCCCATTGATGCCATGAAAACCTCTCAAACCTTTATCGTCTAGTTACACCAGTAGTCAATAAACTGCCTTTCTTTTTTTACACCCAACATACTCTACACTAAATCTTATCGGTGGTTTGTACATGGAGACAATTGCACAAAGATAATGAAGCTCCAAAATTATTCAGTATCTATTGAGTATATATAACCTTGAAAAGGTTTTATTTTATATAAGTTCGCCATCTTAGTATAGTGGTTAGTACACATCGTTGTGGCCGATGAAACCCTGGTTCGATTCTAGGAGATGGCATATTTATTTTTTATATTCTTAATATACAAAGAATGTCGTGTGAAGCTGTAGGCACAGGTAATTTTGTAACCATAGTCAGATGTGGTGATCATGAGAGCGAATTATAATTTTATACCAGCTGGCAAGAATTGAGTAATATTTAGACCAGCATATAAAAGTAGAATAAAAAGTTATATGTACAAATTTTTTTTGACGCCAGGCATGAACAAAAACTACTATGGCTTTGGAATTTTCAAGCTCTTCGAAATCATTCCACACCCATGGATAAAAAATACTAGAATAATTGGATGAAATTCCAATATTTGGTCTTCTCTAAAAATGCCGAATGGGATGTTATCAAAAATTAAACCCTTTCTGACACAATATGCCATACCCAACACCAAAGCTAGAGTGGTTGGCATAGGCAATCCCTCAAAATATTTAGATTTACCTGTGCTAGAATCTTTGGGTAATTGAGCAACGGTGACATTAAACCTTGCTAATCTCGCTAAGCCGCAAAGGACAAAGAAAGATAAAATCATGACATCGAATGTAGTTTGAAATCCAATGGCAAAAGCAATTGCAGCCGGAGCCACACCAAAGGAAACCAAGTCGGCCAAAGAGTCCAGTTCTTGACCCATTAAGGAAGACCTATTTCTCAGACGTGCTACTCTCCCGTCAAGGAAATCGAAACACATACCCAATAAAATAAAGAAATGGGCACGCTGGACGTAATGAGGTTTACCTGTAAGCGTAAATCTCAGACAACTTACAATAGAGTAAAACCCAGAAAATCCATTCAGCATAGTAATGTAATCTGCCATATGCAAATTCCTCATCATGCTGAAATGATGTTCGTCACTTGTAAATTTTTGGATATCAGTAGCATTAGGGGGGGCCAATGGAGTTGTATTTATAGAAAATATACTTGAGGCCCTTCTGCTTAATGTGCCACCAACTTCATCTGAGGCATACCCGTCATTTTCGTCTCTGTGTTCATTTACGATAACGTCTGTGTCCGTGTGTGGGAATTCTTGAGGTGCGAAATCTTCATCTGATTCAACCATTTTTTAATATATAGTTTTATTTTTGTTTTTTGATTGAATCAAATAGACAACTAAAAATGACAATCACCCACAAAATGAAAAAAATAGGTGTATCTCTCTTTCCTTATTTATAATGTTTCCTATAAAATACGGATCTTCATCTTTAGATGGGTCCATGTGAAAGCTCAAAGGCGTGAGGGTGCCGTGTGAACGTTCAAAGTGATTTTGACCAATTACTGATATATATTCAGTGTCTGGCACAGAAGTCTGCACACATTGAGAAGGAGTGGGGATTGATGTTAGGGATATCTTCTATAATGCTACTAATTTATATATACATCCCGTAACAATTATGTGCATATACGTACGTACGTACGTATATACGTATATACATTCCAACCCATATATACAAATACTTACATGTAGACCTTGATATTTAGTATCATGGAGAGCTATAATGGAAAAATCGCAGAAACATCTTCGCTTTTATCTAAAAAGATGTAGCTATAAGCTCTATAATCATATCTATTGCAATGGTGTATACAGTATTTGGGTCACGTATTTTTGTTTATACCTAACAATGGATGCGACACATAATGTATTATGCTTAATACTGCTTGTCGCCAGATGGTTCAATATAACATGGTTCGGAATGGGAAGGGCGCCAGACGTATTATCAGTTTGCGCGTTTGAGTAACTATTCAAAATGACGTTTTCTAAATGAGGTGGCAGTTGTGGAGGAGTCAACCAGGCCATATTTTGGTGATTATTTTGCTGCTGATCAAGTGTCAAATAATATTGTTCCATTACATTTGGGTCGGTGAACACAGCAGGTATATCTTGAGTGTACTCTAAATTAGGTTTAGCGGGGGTCTCATCGTGAAAACGAGTGTAACCATCGCCCATGTCATCTGGTTCCTTTTCTATCTCCAATGCGATTCTCGAGCGAGCGCTCATAGGTCTCTTACTCAATTTGCTATCATCTACATGATTCGCTTTTTTTTCAGCCAGATGCTGCTGAGGTTCATTGCCCCAATCAGGCGGTGCGCTCACTTCCATATAGTTGACGAAGTTTCCCATTTGGTCGGTTGCGGTAGGTAAATAATCACTGAATCTTAACTCATTGTCAACAATAAATCTGAAACGATGAGTACCTGGAGGCAGCTGTAATTTTACATGCATAAGTCCAGGCTGTCCAGGGACTGGTACTAACCCGATCATCTTTCTCCATCCCGTAAAAGACCCAGTAACGTACACTTTATTACCCCCCTGTTGCCAAGTGATGTCAACTGGAAACATCATAGCTCTTCCTTTCTTGCCTTCCACAGTGCCCTGTTGCTGTTCTTGTTGCTGTTGAAAGCCTTGATTTTGAAGTGAGTCAGGCTGCTGAGATGGTTGATAATCCATTTTTTGCAAGGTATTTCCTGTCATATCTGCATCGTGGATATCGCCTTCGTTGCTGTCGATACTACTCGAGCTGCTAGCATCGATATCATCATCAGAATCAAAGGTCTCCCCAGAACCATTTTCCGCATGGTTTGAATATGGAGGTATTTCATCGTCATCATCGTCGTTAAAAATTAAACTCGATTTATGTCTTAAAGGATGCTGAGGCTCTAATTCATTAGGATTATCTACGTTCATTTGAGAAAAAGTGTACGCCAGGGAAGCCTCATTAGTTGAATCGGCGCTATGTTTACCATTAATCGTAGTGTTGCTAGCTGCGTCACTGACATCTAACATGGAAGCATCCTTGTTTTCAGGGTTGTCGCCAGCCATATTTCAGTGTAGATAATTTATTATTGTGCAGGAAACGACCTTATACAAAATATAGTAGCTCTTATCTAGGATGCTCTCTACTTGCGATTACAACAGTGGCCCAAATCCTACGAGATCGGTATTGTTTTCTTTGCCACGTTTTTTCGTGAGCTTTTCCAAAGGGGAGCAAATTGGTCGCTTAAGGATGAAAATTAGTGCAACAAAAAAAATAGCGTGGCCTGTGTTTTAACGGTAAAGACAAATTATTGAAGGTAGAGCAGGACTTTGAACCGGTCCGGATGAAGACCACTGGACCATGTTTCAGTCTCACATGGGTTTTTTGAAGCACAGCTTTTAAATTTGCAATGATTTTCTCCAAAGGTTTTCTTTGCGTCTTCATTCCAGGAAAAAGTATATCAAGTTTCAAGAACCCATTGTTATTTTCCTTCTTATATTCTATACGTTTTATTTACTGCTTGTTTATTTACTGAAGTAAGAAGGAGCACTGTTGAAATTATCAATTTGTCGCAAAATGCTCTTTATCGGAGGCAATGATACATTGGGACTTGTGTTGGATGCTCTTGATTCTTGGCGGTGAACGTTACTGTCCTCATCATCTCCAGATATATGAAATTGTGCCCTTTCATGTTGTCTCCCTCTGCTAACAGCATTAACCTTGTACTTATGATTGCTCCTGCAAGCTTTCTGTGTTACAGGTGGCCTATCAAAAAATATTCCCATGCCCATGTCTTTAGCCGCGGTGTCATCATACGTAACAGAAGTGAGTGATGATGAACTGCTCGAAACGGATACTGTCCTTGAAATTTCCATGTCTCCTGTGTTTACAGAAGGCATGATTCTTCGCAGAGGACTTAAGTCTGTTGGCGGTCTTGAAAAGCTCTTTGATGGATGTGAAGTTTGAGAAAGAAGCGAAGCACTGGATTGGTTTTTAGAACTACTCAAAGAATCAGGACCACTCATGGCGGCCAAATTCCTCCTAGATTTCGAAAATATAGAGGAGTTTGAAGACAATTCACCCAGGGCTAAAGAACTTCCGGACGAATGTACATACGGTGTAGATGCAGGATCTTCAGGAAACCCGCTTTTCAGGTACTGGAATGGAGAAGTAGAGGGATATACTGATGCAATGGAGGTGATAGAAGTAGTGGAGAGGCTACTTGGAATCGGATGAGGGTCATTTGGAATATTTATCACAGGCACTAAAATTGCAGGTGCCTGTGTCTCCACAATGCCATTATTATTTCCAGTATTTCGTATATTCACGTCATCGCAATTCTGAGCAACGGAGATAAGAATAGGTGGCACTTTAGATTGACCTATCCCCGTGAGCGAAACACCAGTGTTTTCATTGAAGGTGGTAGGGGCGGCGGTAGCAGTATTCACAACGGTTTTTCGCGAGCCCTTGGATTTTATTCTGCGCCTTTGGACGCCTTTAGTATGTGTCCTCAAATGTCTTTTTAGTTCATCGCTTCGGCTGAAGCTTTTCGGACAGCCCTGAACGGTACATTTGTGAGGCTTCTCGCCAGTGTGCGTTCTTCCGTGCCTTTTTTTATGTTCAAGTCTGTGGAAACCTCGTGAACAAATTTCACATCTAAAGGGTCTTTGGTCATTATCCGGAGGAAATCTATCTCGCAGGTAATTCATATATGGAATTTAAGAAAAGGATCGCCGATGTGCACCTACTAAGAGCAAAAGGAAATACTATGAAGCACACCGACTCATGGCAAGAAAGGGTCTCTGTTTTTAAACTTTATCTACTAGGATTAAGGAAAAAAAGAAGAAAAATAATGAAGCAACAAAAAAAAACTGGAACTGCTTTGCCTTCCAAGTATTACTGATTGAAGAACAGTATGAGGGAGCTAAATCATTTATACACGGAAAAATTAGTGAAGGATTTTTTGGTGGGGTCTCCAAGGAAGTAATTTCTACGGTGTGGTCTATGTATGTTTTTCCGGACGCGTTCCGCCGTTTTGGTTTCTGCCCCAGAACACCCCCCATAAAAGAGGTTTTTCCGAAGAGTGCCTTTCAGTTTTTCCGAGATCTTTATCTTTTTCATCCGTATTATGTAAACCTGAATAGCCCCTTGAGCAATTGAGTTGCATAATAGCATGCAATTGCATATTGAACCTCCTAGGACTTAAAGGTTATTCGTCAACTAAGGAAAAATATGCTCATAACTTACATATCTCGTACACCCTAAAATCCCACACAGGGATTAAAATTAAAATTATGTTTAGGTAATGAAAAAATAGTAAAAAAATGCTTCCTTAAGTTAATTATGAATTTCCCTATTAACACACATGCGTACACAAAAAAAGTATACGGAAACTATATTAGACTACACTACATCAACCTTATTTTCTTTTAAAACCTGGTGGGGGCTGAAACTTCCTTGTTTGAGGGGGCGCTTCATTATTAAACCTCGACCTATTTGCGCCGATATTATCGTTGCCACCATTGTATCTGCTCGACGATGGTTGGGCAATCTCCCTAGAATTGCTACTAGTATGCTTCGCATTGGCCGTGTTAGGTTTAGCGATCTTTCCCGGCTTTTTCTCTTTCTCTTTTCTTAGTTTCGTCTGCTTTTGCGCTTGTTTCTTTTCCTTTTTATCTCTCACTAGTCTTTCCTTCTTGGATAGTAGCGGCTTATCCTCCACCACTGTGGATAAGATCTGTTCTCCTCTTAGTATAGTCAGTCCCAACACTCTTTTTTCTACCTTGATGTTCAAAGTGGTTCCATCTTTTGAATCTTTTCTCGGTCTTAATTTATCTAGTTGAGTTTTGGGTACCCTCTCTTCTATACACTCATTCAACACTAAATTCATATGTTTATCAAATGCCATCAATTGCCCGATGTAAACGCGGCCATCTTGAGTGAGAACCCTCAGCTTATAATCAATAAGGTTGGCTAGTCGGCTGCTATGTGCCACCTGTATTTTGCTCATTAGTTATTTACTTTACTGGAAACCTGTTATACGGATGGTTCTGTTACCCCTTCTACTTTTTTCCCTGTCTTGTTCATTTCTAACTAGCATAGGCTTCTTTAAATTTCATTTTTTATTTTCATAATTTTTATTTTGAATTTTTTCCCACATTATCGTGAGAAAAACAAGAACATGGAGAAATAAGGAAGCTCGGTGGGTGGTTAATTGGGGAACACACCTGGTAAGTAAAATTCAATACATGGAAGGAAAGAGAGAAATAATGTCTGACGAAGCAAAGGAAAAGCGTGAATTAGAAAGCCAAAAGGAATCAAGTCATAATAAATCCGAAAAGTCTGTGGAACCTAAGCCAAAGAGAAGAAGAAGAAGAAACTATGACGATTATGACGCTGAAGTAGCAAAAGAGGAGACTAAGGCTAAAAATGGTTTGACGAAGAGCGAAAATAATGGTACTGTTGAAGATTCTGAATCTGATATGGACGATGCCAAGTTAGACGCATTGATGGGAAATGAGGGAGAAGAAGAAGAGGACGATTTGGCAGAAATTGATACCTCTAATATCATCACATCCGGAAGAAGAACACGCGGCAAAGTAATTGACTATAAAAAGACTGCAGAAGAATTAGACAAGAAGGAACCTAGCACAGGCTCTAAAGATGATGTAGGATATGGTGAAAAAGAAGAAGACGATGAAGACGAAGAAGACGATGATTTTAAAGAGTAGTAAGCAAAATGTCGTACATACCGGCCTCTACTTGTGTATTCTGTTTACTTCAATTTCCTATATGCGTTCTATATGTATATAAACTATATGTCAGCAGAAAATTGTAAAAATATAGCACAGAATTAAAGGGGAGAAGAGTCATTCACATGCAAGTGCGCAACTGCTGCAAAATATCTCTTAACAACAGTTATTTCCATTTGCCTTTTTGTTTTCGTTTGGTGTTGGTGTCAGACTAATCGTTGGTCCATTAGGAGCGGACGCACCATTGGCATTCCCGTTGGCACTGGAGTCACCAAGGTCCATTTGATGCTTGCTGACCTTTTGATAGATGGTATTGATTAACTCTTCAAAAGCCTTATCCACGTTTTCACTGTTCAAAGCACTTGTTTCTGTGAATAATAACTGATTTTCCTGTGCAAAAGTCTTGGACTCCTCCGTAGGTACAGCACGTAAATGGGCCAAATCAGACTTGTTACCGATAAGCCCCACTGCGACGTTGTCATCTGCATTTTCTCTTAATTCTGATAACCAATGATTACAATTTTCATATGAGCTTGATTTACTGATATCGTAAACGATCAAGGCACCTACAGCTCCTCTATAATAAGCAGAAGTAATGGCTCTGTAACGTTCCTGGCCCGCAGTATCCCAAATCTGCGCCTTGATCCTCTTGCCATCAATTTCCAAAGTTCTGGTGGCAAACTCAACCCCAATTGTAGACTTTGAATCCATATTGAATTCGTTCTTCGTAAATCTTGACAATAGATTGGATTTCCCTACCCCGGAATCACCGATCAGTACAATTTTAAATAGTAGGTCGTAATCATACCCGTAGTCCTCGCTGCTCATTGTTGAAATCCCCAGACGCCGTCAGAATCCCTTTGCTGGCCTAAACAAAGTGCCTTGTAATAAAGGTCAAATTGTTATTCGTTTCTTTCTTGAAAAGTTTTGAGTTTCCCTCTTTCTCTAATTTAGCACCCGCACACCGCAGCGGCCTGTGATATTCCGCATTGGAAAATGGTAAACAAACAACAAACGAGCCCAAACATAACAACAGTAGAATTGACGCCTAGGAACAACAATACAACATACTTACAGCAAGACTACTACCTAATTAGTGCAATTAGATTGCGCTGGGATAGATCTGAAGCTTTTTTTCCGATTATGAGCCTCCCTGTTACACCTGTCAAGAGCAAAGTGTGCAGTACATTATCGATACAACATGAGATGGACCATGATCAATGCCGTGATGTGTTGTGCCCACGCGAAAACTTACTAGCCATTAATAGAACTAATAATATAGAGAGTGTTGCTATACCGCGACAGAGATCGAGCAAGAACAAGAAACCCCATGAGCATACACAATCGCAGGTTCGATTTTCCATTCCAGATCCAAATGAAATATCACAGGACTCCCCACTGAAAATTGTATTCCCCAAGAGTGGAAATGAAACCGAAAGAAGAATGTCTACTTCATCATTACTTATGAATAGCCATGGTCATTTAGTCGACATGCACTCTAAAATACTGGTCGATGTCCCTAAAGAAGTTTGGAAGTTTCATCATAACAGGAGAAAAAAATGTGAAAGCAGGCACCGTAAAACTCGTTCTGATGTTAGGTCCAACACAAGTAGTAGTGGAAAAGAACCAAACCATTCTAGATCAAAATCATTACAGTCGATCATTGTGGATACAATGAACACATATCGTGCAACCGAGGTTGAGACCAGTATTAATGAGAATACTAGTAATATTAGCCAAGTATCTCCGCTGAATTTATCATTTGACAGGCCTCCTCCCTTAACTCCCGAAAAGAATTTATATCTCACTCCTGAATCGCCATTGAACAGATATCATTTACCAGTTCCATTAGAAATATCTCTGCCGCCCTACTTATCTCCGCAAAACAAGGATAAAAAGAGGAGTAGCTTGGTTTACGATGGGGATGGCTATAGCCAGTTTCAAGAAGGTAACACCTCATCGTCAACTGAATCTTCTCTAGAACAGCCCTCATCGTCGTATTCAGATGAAGATGATTCTATTCCATATGCCCACCATGATGTGTCTTTCGAGTTAAATAATGCAGATGCTGATAAGCTTCTTGGAATTGATGAGAACGCCAACGTCAATCTGAAGATACAAAGGAGAAATCTCAAAAACCCACAACATATTAAGAGTAAAACAGATAGGGAATGTGAGGAAAAAAACACTGAAAAAAATGTTTCGTTAAAAATTCTGTCAACACCAAATAAACTGATAGACATCCCCGACTTAGAGCACATGAAATCCCCACCAAGCACAGGTTTAAATGGGACATTAAAATTTTTCCAGCAGTTTGAACCTAGCGAGGAGCCAACTTCTCCAACTCGCCAAGTTAACCCTGAATCACTGGACAAACTCGATATGTCATTCAAATTTCCCTCCAGTACTACTAACAATAATGTGGATAAGGTACATGAAAATAGAAACTCTGGAGACACGAACAATGAAGATTTCCTGAAAGTTGATACTTCGCCTGTGAATCAATCATTTGAATCCAGAAGACAGATGTTAATAGACTTGCAAAAATCTCCGACGAATAATAATCCGAGGATACATAAACATAGGAGAAGCAGGAGCGTTCATAATATTGATGACATTTCCTTAAATTTCGAGGCAACCTCCACACCACCAGCTCCGACCTCTGCTCCCTCAATTCCTGTTGAACATTCTAACCCATGTACTTCCATTGAAATACCTAAGAGATCACCCTTACGGTTCACGTCATCTCCAAAAACATCTGATATTCCTCCTGAAGCTCAATCACCTAAAAATGGGTCCTTCCTCCAAGAAATCTCGGTACCTTCGATTCAAATTATACCAGATGAAAGTATCTCTCATACAAGAGAACCATCACCATCACTTATTGAATGCCCAGAGGATGAAAACGAAGCTTTTTCTACTGAAGTTGCTGACCATTCTATTGCAATAATTAGTGAAACAAAAAGTGTTCCATCGATAGAGCCATTCAAACCGCTATCTTCATTCAATTCATTTGGTCAAGAAATTCAAAACAAGGAACCAACTCCTTTGAACCAAACTCCTACAGACTTAATTGGTAAACAAAGAAACTGTGTGAATCCGCATTCAATTCCATTTAGTGTTTTATCTTCCAATAGCCAATCGTCACAATCGGGTAGTAGTAAATCTTCCTACAATTCTGAGTTTTCTTCCAATACTGCCATTACGGATACAACATCTCAACCTTCTGTGACCATTAACAGGTCAACTTTAGAACATAACTTTATAGAAGAAAAACGATCAATTAAAAATTTAGGTCATGGTCCTCCATCCCAGAAGAACAACTATTCGTTCCCCAGGAATAAGAATACTCCTTCAAATAGACACGATTTGGATTTTAATACCATTTACGAAAAAAGAGATGGTAAAATGGTTGAGGTTATTCTTTTAGATGAGGATGAAGATGTAGGCCTCAAAAATAACGATATATCACGAACAAGAGTCTGCCATGCTCAAAAAGCTAAAAATGAGCAACAGAAGAAACGTCTAAGCCATTGCAACGAAATTTTGGGCATGTGTGATAAAACTGCAGATGATGCAAAAAGAATTATTTATCAACTGGTAAATGAGAAGCATAAATTCTCAGAAAAAGGACAACAAACAAAGCCAAAAAAATCAAGAGTACTTCCGCCGTTGCCTTTTCCACTGTATGATGAAAAAGGGAATTCTTTGATCCCGAACAAGTATCAGTCCAGTATTCATAACGACATTCCATCTCATCGCAAACTAAAATAAA
Organism: Saccharomyces cerevisiae S288C; assembly: GCF_000146045.2. Lineage (NCBI taxonomy): Eukaryota > Fungi > Ascomycota > Saccharomycetes > Saccharomycetales > Saccharomycetaceae > Saccharomyces > Saccharomyces cerevisiae. The sequence continues at coordinate 217,695 of NC_001137.3, forward strand.
AAAAAAAAAAACAACCCTACAAATTGTTCTGGTAAACAGATTTGACCAGCTCATCGCATGAAGATTTATCGGAATGGCAATTTGCTTATTGCCTATTTTATTTTTTCATCGGACATTACAAAATTTCATATCTCTTACATGTAAGAAAAACTTCTAGTTTTTGTACTTTCTTAAAAAAACTATATTCAGACATGCCAATTCTGTAAAACAAATTAATAATATGTACTTTTATATCTACCAAAGATCATCCTTGGCACATGCAATTGATTACAAATACGAACATTACGCAAAGGTTTTAAAGCTAGTCACCTACTAGGGAAGAAATGTGGAGGCTACGGGCATAAAAAACATGCAGTATTTTCTCACGCTCTCTTTGGCGAGCTTTGAACAGAAGATGGTGTCTCCTGAATAGGGCTTAATGAGTAGTCATTTGAGAACTCCGGTGTGGGTTTAGTAAATGAATTAGTTGGTGTGATAGTTGTCGGTAAATTTGGTGAGATTACGTAGTTATCATTGCATTTTCCATCTAAACCATTCGATATTTGATGTTGTGGCGAAAGAACACTTGAAGGTTCTACGTTTTGACCAACATTATGATTTTGATATTTACTATCTCTCATTTGGGATGAAGTTTTTCGGGAGAGTGAATTGCAGTCATAAGTATTCCAATTATTACTGTTAAAGAAGGTGACAGTCTTGTTTGTAAGTTCAATCTTATTTTTCATCGGAGCTAATTCTTTAGCCCCTTGGTTGATCGTTAATTTCCCATTAAAACTATGCGTACTTCTGAAAGACGATGACACAGATGAAAAAGGAGAGACTTCTCTATTCTTGGAGCCGCCCCGTAAAGGAGATTTCAGTGTACGACGATTAAGATCATCTCTTTCAGAATCAGAGAAGTTAAAATCCTCTGGAATGCCATTAATTTCATCGATGTCGTAGTGGTCGAAATCAAAAAACTTACTTTTCTGATTGTATTCGTCTTCCTCAGCTTCATCAATGAAAAAGAGATTACTCATTGGTCTGGGGACTTCTGAATCTAAATCGCAATTTAAGTCATGATATTTTAGTGATTGAGACCTAGCTGGCGGCGGAAGAGGGGGGCTATTGAGTACAGCCGTATACTGTGGGCTCGCATAGTGCGGCTGCTGTGAATGAGAGGAATCAATAAGTTGAAACGGAGTTCTTAGTATGCTACTAGTGTCATCATCATCATCTTCACCATCATCATCGGTGATTGCAAGGGCTTGTGATTGCGCATCAGAAACGCTTGGAGTTATTACAATCTTAGCCGGTGTTTGAAGAATCTGCGAATGAGGATGATTGGGAGGATGGGATTCTGATTTGGTTTCATACAAAGAACTTTGCAGGGAGACCTGCCTTTCTGAATCATTGGATACTAAGCCGTTAGAATTGTTCCCTCCTGTCCCAGAATCACTTTCAGCGTCACTTGCACTATCATCAACATTAAATATATCTGAAAACGACTTTACTGTAGGCTTGGTAGAGCCAGTAGTACCTGTAAGGGAAGCCTTTATTGCAGAAGTGTGCTCCGTTTCATCATCCGAATTATTCCTTTTGAGAGAGAAACTATAGTTCGGCTTTCCATCACGTATGATATTTTTGTTAGATTGACTATAGATCCCCCGTGTTGATTTTGCATTTGCTGGTCCACTTTCTATACTAGGAGCTTCATCGGAAAACATATAAGACTCAGCTTCTGACATCTCTTTGTCGTCGTTATCGTCCTCATCAGACAAATCGAAAAGGTCATTGTATTTTTGAATAGGCTTCTTGACATTATCGTTTATTAGAAACTGCTCTTTGTTGTCAACCGTTTCTCCAAGAGATGCATCATCATGGTGTCCGCCATGGTTACCATTAAAAGTTTCTTTCCCGTTTTCTAATCGTTTTTGATAAAGATTATCACTCTCATTTTCATCTCCATTGTTACTGTTATCTTTACCATCCTCCTCCTCATCATCATCGCTCAAGTTAAAAAGATCATTGAACTTTTTGACTTTATTGCTTTTCAAGGATGTTTCTTCGAATCGAGTCGATAAACCGCATATTTCGTTTCCCTCATTACCACTCTCATCATCTTCTATACAATTCATATCGTCATCAAAGTTCTCATCCTCATATAGATCGTCTATGTATACATTTGCCGCCGGTTCCGGTTTGGAGTAATACTTTACAGATGATGTCCTTACGTTTATGCCGGCATATTCAAACGAAAATTCCGACTCATCATCATCATCATCGTCATCATCATCGTCATCATAATCATCATCATGATCATTATCGCCATCACCGTTTTCAGAAGATTCGTCATTACAATCGTTGGCTTTATGGGTTTCTTTTTCATTGACAGAGTATTCATCGGAATTGTTGTTGAGGGAATACACCTTTTCTTCTTCTTTTCTATTAAGACTAATCCTTACTTTTTTCTTGTTCAAGGTCTCGTTTTGACTATCGTTTTTGTTCACTTTTGAAGGTGATGATTGTAAGTCGCCGTGTCGTATCTTTGGTGAGAGGGAAAGTGTTTGACTATAAAAACAAGGTGACTTGTTTATTGGTGATGTGGTTTCGGAAGAGGTTAAAGTGGAAGTAGTGGTCACTCTTTCGATGTCTAATATTTTCTCATCGGTTTGTTCATTAGAAGATTGGTCATTATTAATGGTGGTGGTTGAATTTCCGGAAAACGCAGCGGCTAGTAGACTCATATCCATTTGAGAAGCCTTTCCCAAATTTATTATATCATCATGAGAATGAATTCTTGCTTGTCTGTTTCTATTTTTGGCAAGCGCTAATGCTTTATAAACATGATGTTCCTTCTTAGATGACCCGTCCTCAGCATCGTCGATATTTTCCTGCTGTTTACCCTTGTTCTTGTTCAATATTCTTATGGCAGGTTCCAGGTTAGATGGTGATGTAGTTGAAGTTAGATTTTCATTGCCAATGATAGGGGTTTTGAATTGTTTAGAAGAAGTCGCTTCAGATGTGTTTGATGCTGGGGAAGCAGGATCGTTTAATATTATTACGTGCGATTCGACCTTGGAATCTCCCCACGAATGAGTAATTGTGCCCTTAATAGCAGGCAGAGAGTCTGTGGTTCTATTAAAATCTTTTGCAGGAGAAGTTTTTTTATATGCAGTATATTCACTTTCATTGTCATGACGTGAAAAGGAAGAGGTAGAAGAGGAAGGAAAGAGCGGCGGTGGTAATGGCGGCGGAGGTCCAGTATTTTTTGTGGGTGGATTTTGGAGAACAAATGAATTTGAAGTAGTCTGATTTGTGCTTGTGGTTGGAGTTGAAGCTAAATGCGAGTTTAAGTTTGAGTTTGAAGTTTTCTTGAACAACTTTGAAGTCTTGTTAGCCAAACGATGGAAAGACTCAAATCCAGGTGAGTGTTTCGCGGGTGGTGGAATGCTATCGTAATTCATTTGTGATGGTGTAGATGGTAGAAAGTCTAAGGAGTCATCACTTGACCTTTGAGAACTATTATTAGTATTGCCACTGAAGTTGCTATGTCGCTTGGGGCTTTCATCAAACGACGTGGACTTCTTATGGGCTTTTATGAAAGACCGCATGATGAAATATTCCAGTTATGCGTGTGCGTCTTGTGATGCAGATCCTTTTGGGCAAAAACAGTTGGTTTGTGCGAAAACGCAAGGTAATAAATAGGCTTAAAGGAACTAAAAAAAAAAAAAGGAAAATAACCAGCTAAGATTTAAGGTACAAGAAAGCGGTTGCACCTCAAGTAATGATAGTTATTAAACCTTGGATTGGACCAGATGTTTAAAATTGTTTTCAATAGTAGATTTGCAGTCGTAAATGCGTTCTCAGCAATATCATATTGTGTTTATGAAGTATTACCAAACGGGTAGAAGAACGGTTTAAGAGAATATGTCCGGATAAAGCGATCAGGAGAAAAGCTTAAAACCCAAAGTGGTCAATCTGCAGCCCATTTAGGCACTCTGCATTTAACCGATACCCGGATTGAAGAAAGCTGGCGGGTGTATGGGTGAAGGAGAAGAAAGGAAGTGATTAGGAGAAACCTCATGGAGATGAGCACATGCTACAACTAATAACGTTATTCTACTTAAAACGAGCAAAACAAAAAAAAAAACAAGACAATTGAAAACGCAATGGATGCATTCAGCTTAAAGAAGGATAATCGAAAAAAATTTCAAGATAAACAGAAATTGAAAAGAAAACATGCCACACCCAGTGATAGAAAGTACCGGCTATTGAACCGCCAAAAAGAAGAGAAAGCTACCACAGAGGAGAAAGATCAAGACCAAGAACAGCCCGCCCTGAAGTCAAACGAGGACAGGTACTATGAGGACCCGGTACTCGAGGACCCGCATTCTGCAGTCGCCAATGCAGAGTTGAACAAGGTGCTAAAAGACGTCCTCAAAAATCGGCTCCAGCAGAACGACGACGCCACAGCCGTCAATAATGTTGCTAATAAAGATACTTTGAAAATCAAAGACCTCAAGCAGATGAATACGGATGAGCTCAATCGTTGGCTCGGACGGCAGAATACAACATCGGCTATAACAGCGGCTGAGCCCGAATCATTAGTCGTTCCCATTCACGTACAAGGTGATCATGATCGTGCGGGCAAGAAGATCAGTGCCCCTTCGACCGATCTACCGGAAGAACTAGAGACCGATCAGGATTTCCTTGATGGACTGCTCTAATCGCGCGGTACGACAGTTACTGCGTGAAAAGATTATCAGCGCCCCTTTTTTTCTTCTTTGTTCTTAACGTTTCTTTTTCTTGCGGCTTATGCCCGTACTTATAAAACAACGGCCTCCCGTGCCCTATTACCTTCCTGATAGACCGGACAATAACGTCACTACATACAAAGTTATACACTAACAGAAACTCAAACACAAACGTTTTTATAATAGTCAAAATTAAATATCTCTCATAATGGGTTCCGAGACAAAACATTCTGCAAAAGTCAAGATTGTCACAAGGGAAAGTCCTCCTTCCGCCAAGGAGCACATGCGCCCCACTAAAACTCAAATATTAGTTCCACCGACGCAGAGTTTGCCCAATGGCAAGAAACCAAACTTCGGTAAGTCTACAAAACAGCGGCGAGAACCTAGGGAACGCACCTCGAAGACGGGACACGAGGACGATAAGGCAACGATGGTCACTGTTAACATAGATGCCTTCCTACATGATAAGGCCCCTAAAAAAAAATCGTGCAAATACAAGAAGAAGAAAACGAGACAGTACCAGGATAGGGCGGCGGCGTCGATCGATTCGAAACCGCACGTAGCTGGTCATACGGCCTTTGCCGGTGCTTCGTTCACAACAGATATCCCACATGAGGCAGCGCTACCCAAACCTAGTTTTGTTTGAGTAGCTGTGATTGTAAATTTTTTTATTTCTACTTGAGCGGGCGGGCTCTCATTTTTTTTTTTGGGGTTTTATTTAGGTCGGATTATTCATAAAGATGGCATTTATATACATTTTTACGCAATTACCCTCATATTCTTACACATACGGAGAAGTCATTGTTATATCTTCTTGCCTTCACATTGTTATCGGTGATTTTCTTTCTTTATTGATTGATTAGTTATATAAATTATTGCTATTAAAATACATAAAAGGGGAAGTAAAAACGTGCACGGCGCAGATCAACTTCACAATTACAAAACAACGTTCTTGGCCAATTTGTTCTTATATTGCAAAATGGATCCGTCCCATCTGGTAGCGGTCTTGTTTTCCACAACGAAAATATCTTGGGCAATTTTGTCTAATAATCTGAAATCATGCGAAACGACGACGACACCACCGTTAAATTCGTTGATGGCGTCGGCCAAGGAGTCGATGGTTGGGATATCCAAACCATTGGTAGGTTCATCTAATAGTAGGACATTTGGTTGTTCTAAAGCTAATAAAGCAAAGACGACACGAGAACGTTGACCTTCTGACAAGGTAGCCATTTGAACGGTTTGACCTTCCCCGGTTAGCCCGTAGCGACCTAGTTGGCCTCTCCAGAATTGGAAATCTTGTGAGATGTTAGAGTACTTGTCACGGACAAATTCTAAAGCAGATTTTGTCAAGTCCAGTTGATCTTGAGAGTGTTGCGAGTAGACACCCAACTTGACATGGGTATGTCTAGAAACACGGCCAGATTGTGGGGTCAATTCACCGGTCATAATCTTCAACAATGTGGATTTACCAACACCATTTGGTCCGACAAGGGCAATACGTGAGTCCATATCGACACCAAAGTTCAAATGTTCGTACAAGTTTTCGGATGGGTTGCTCTCATAATGAAATGAAATATCATCGAATGCTAAAACTGGTGGTGGCAATCTTTCCACTTGTGGGAATCTAAATGAGAAAACTTTGTCAGGGACGACAGGTTGGACTAAACCATCTGCTTCCATCTTGTCCAAAATTTTTTGTCTAGATTTAGCTTGTTTCACCAAGTTAGCATAAGTACCAGCAGATGCAATGAATTTTTTAATATGTTGGATTTCCTCTTGTTGTTTATTGTATTGTTTCATTTGATTGGTTTCCAATTCGGATCTTGTCTTGTGATAAGAATCATAGTTACCACCGTAAGCAGTTAGTTTTTGAGCTCTCATGTCAATCATATTGGTACAAACACCGTTCAAGAAATCTTGAGAGTGGGACACCAAAACTAAAGTTCTGTCAAATCTCTTCAAATATTCTTCTAACCAAACACAAGCTTCCAAATCCAGATGCGCAGTAGGATCATCCAACAATAATAGAGTTGGCTTAACGAAAAGAGCTTTTGCCAACGCAACACGCATTTTCCATCCACCAGACATATCTTTGGTTTTCTTCAAAATGGTCTTCTTGTTGAAACCTAGACCGATCAAAATGATAGCAGCTCTAGATTCAAAGGTGTCTGGATCCAAAGAGTCCATTCTTTCATATAGAGGCTCTAATAACTCGGACTCAGGACCATCTTCCAAGATAGTCTTTTCGACTAAGTCTTCTATTCTTTTCAATTCGTGTTGAGCTTCAGTGACAACGTAGTCCAAGGCCGACAATTCACTTGGTTCCGCAGGTTCGTCCAATAAATAAATATCAATATGCTCAGGAATAGGATATTCTCTAGTAGCAAGAGCCTTTAAGAATGTTGACTTACCACAACCATTTTCTCCCAGAAGACCATATCTACGGCCGTAGTTTAATTCTAAACCAGAATCTTGGATCAAAACTTTACCGTGGAACAGTAAAGAAACAGAAGATAGCTTGATATCACGGGAAGTCTCCAATGAACTCAAAACACCAGTGACAACACGATCTGAAAGACCATCCTTATCTTGTTGCAACTTCATCATCTTGATTTCTCTAGCGGCTGCATCTACCTCCGATTCTTCAGCAGCAGCCTCCTTTTTTCTACCTAGCTTTCTGATGGTTTTACCGGCAGCGGCTTTCTTAGCCTCTCTTTCAGCTTTCTTAGCATCTCTCTTGGCCTTTGACGCAGATACTGGTGGCATATTTGGTTCTGTCAAGTTACTGTTTGTAGCACTGAGGGGAAGAAAACAATTTTTGCAAGAAAAAAGTTAAGAAAGAAGAAGAAAAACTACACGGGCACTAACATGTTAAATATGATAATATTTTTTTTTATAAGAGAATCACTACCAAGTTACCTGAACTACGTCAAGGAAAAGCCATTAATTGAGATGAGGTGAACGAAGAAAAAAAAAAAGAAAAAAATTTTTATTTTTTTTTCCATCGGTCTCCCCCCTCACCTTTCTTTTTTCATTCGTTTAAAGTGAGATTAGGGTAATGCATTTCGTATTTAGTGAGTAAACGTCAAAGGTGATATAGGGGGTTTTTCTTTTTCCAGAAAAAGAAAGAAAAAAGCCGGCGGTCGCCGCCGGAGATGGTTGAGAAAAAAAGGGGGCAGCAACGTGCTTCACATACAAACCAAGTTCTTGGATCTGTACGATCGTTTCTGCGGGTTTTTCCGTATTTGCCGCAATACTGAAATGGCTCATTATTAGGAGATGTGCATATAATGTATATACATACATTTAGCATATGTAATACATTCGTACATGTATAGAAATATATGTTTATATATATATATATATATATATGTATATACGAACTCGGTTTAACGCATAGTTGGTAAAAGATTTAATGTAGATAAAAAACACATAAGTTTTATACGCACGTAATCATGACTATCGCTAAAGATTACAGAACAATTTATAGAAACCAAATCAAAAAGCAGATACGACTAAATCAGGAGCATTTGCAAAGCTTGACACATCTAGGCTCACAAATCAATTTCGAGGTGGATCCTCCCAAATTACCGGATCCGGATCCTGCTCGAAAAGTATTTTTCTTTGATATCGATAACACTTTGTACAGAAAATCTACGAAGGTACAATTGCTCATGCAACAATCATTATCAAATTTCTTTAAATACGAATTGGGGTTTGACGACGATGAGGCAGAACGCCTAATCGAATCGTATTATCAAGAATATGGATTATCCGTGAAAGGTTTAATAAAGAATAAACAAATTGATGACGTCCTACAATATAATACATTCATCGATGATTCCTTACCTTTGCAAGACTATTTAAAGCCTGATTGGAAGTTAAGGGAGCTGCTGATCAATTTAAAGAAAAAGAAGCTCGGCAAATTTGACAAACTATGGCTGTTTACAAACTCGTACAAAAATCATGCCATCAGATGTGTTAAAATATTAGGTATTGCTGATCTATTTGACGGCATAACCTATTGCCACTACGACAGACCCATCGAGGAAGAATTCATTTGCAAGCCAGATCCAAAATTCTTCGAAACAGCTAAATTGCAAAGTGGGTTGTCGAGCTTTGCAAATGCCTGGTTTATTGATGACAACGAAAGCAATGTGCGGAGCGCGTTGAGCATGGGGATGGGCCATGTTATCCATTTGATAGAGGATTACCAATATGAGTCAGAAAATATTGTTACTAAGGACCACAAAAATAAGCAACAATTTTCCATATTGAAAGATATCCTTGAGATTCCATTGATAATGGACGTTGAAGTTTACCGTCCATCCTCTATTGCCATAAAGGAAATGGAAGAGTTGGAAGAGGAAGGGGAAGCAGTCAACTGGTCAAATCAACAGATCAATGTTCAGTCATCATGACTGTTACCTGATTTTAGAAAACAAATTTAATATTCCCTTCAGGATAGAAATTTCAACATCATTTGTCGTTTCATTAGAAATATCCAAAATACAATCTTTGAAATATTCTGTTACTTGACATTTGGGACCAAAAGGAATAAATTTCGAGCCATACATCGTTAAAATAAAATATAGTAGATTTTTATAGTTTTTACAATCAAAAAATTCGTTAAACTCTTTGATTATATTTTGCTGTATAGTTTCAGTCCGACCTTGCTTTTCACTAAAGCGTCTCCTGAGCAAGGCGCTTTGTAAATGAGGGAAGATTTGTAGTAGCCTATAATGTAAAAAAAAGTCGTTCTTGTCCACAATTTCGAAATATGAATTTATGAAATGTGCCTCATTAAATAATTCCAGGACCTTAAAACACAGTCTATGGTCCGATTCCATAGCGTTAAAAACCTTTCTATCCAAGATTAAACATATGAAGGCTTTCAGAAAGAATTCTCTAACATCATCATTATCATCATCACTATAAAAATACATTAGGAATTTGAGCATTTTGTTAACGGGGAAAATTGTGCATAAATTATCATATCTAGAATTTTCCTTTTTCTCGTAGTTGATTTTTAACGAGTTACACTTTTCTTGATTGACGCCAAATAAGACCAGTAAATTCGTGATGCTTGGGCATTTCAAGTGAACAAATTCAGGAACTTTTCCTTGCGATCTACTACTACCAAACAGGAATGAATACGCCGTATCTTTCATTTCCAAATCCATCAATTGCTCGTAATGGCAGTTTTTAGAGATGAAATGCCAATCTTTATATTTATCTGATATGGTTTCCTTGGTAACCACATCCAAATAAATTTCTGGGATAGACCCAGAAAACTTTATGCTTTTTTGTAACTCACTTTTGGCTACAGTGTTACTAGTAATAACTATGCTTTTGTTGCTTCTAGGTGAATCCAATATTTCTTTTTTCAAGTCTTGTAGCTTGGCCACTGTAGTAGTGATCGTATCGTCGAAGCTATCACCTAGATTGAAAATTTTTAAAGGTACGTAATTGACTAATTTTCTGGGTGTCTTGACAATCTCCTCATCCTCGTTATTACTTGGTGCCTTTCTTTTGGAAATGATGGTTCTTTTTAAGATTGGATCAAAATCGTCTCCAGACTCCGCCTTGGCACCAGAAAGATTCAAATCGCTGTTCTCTAGGCTAGAAAACTCTTCGTCGCTATTCAAACTGTCGTTCTCAGGATCACTAATAAAGTTGGGATGCACCTTCTCATCGTCATCGTCATCGCGAAAGTAACTTCCCACACTAGTCGGTATCAAAGGAGAATCAAACCCTGAAATTTGTGAATCTGGCACAGTTTCAAACTCTTCATTCGGTGATGAGTTCACGCTTCCCATTTGTGACACTGCCCTTTTGTGCGTCTAACAAAATTTTATCACTTTATTGCTATTTACTTGAAAAATTATATATGAATATATTTCATAAAACGATGCTGACATAATATGTAACATAAAAAAAGGAATAACCTAAAACAAATACAAAGAAGACCCCATATAAATGAATATAAATGTATATTTTGCTTGAGCAAATGAAGAATGTACTACTTCTCAAGAGTAGCTGCTAGAACTTTTTGCTGTTGTATCTTTTTCTGTTTAGCCACAGCGTACAGCAGGCCAGACAGAAATCCTAGAAAGATAGAAAAGAAGGACAAAAAGTTTTTTGGAGCGTCAAAGAACACCAATCCCGCCAACGCTATGGGCAATTTGTTCAAAGCACCAACCATAGAATACGTTGTAGAGGAAGTTACACGAACACACCAGCCGGAACAGTACGATATCCCCACGGACATGAGCCCACTGATGACCATTGCTGCCAGTGAGTCGGCGGACAAGTTCACAGACAAATTCTTTGTGGACCAATCTTCCATAATGAAGGAAAAGACTAGCAGCAAAGGCAATGCCAGAACGTTGTTATAAAACATAGTATCATAGTCTTTAAAGTTAGTCAGCCGAATTCTCTTCCGCATAATCAAAACGAACAATGCAGACGAAATACAATTGGTGAACATCCAGAGGTACCCCGGATTCAACACAAAGATGGTTGACTCAACAAGTTCCTGATCGAGATCCTCCAAAGATGATGCTTTGATTGCAATGGCCTGCTGATCGCCCCAGGTGGCCACTACAGATGAAAGGACCATCATAATAAATGACGTCAACTCCATAGAAGTGACTTTTCCGCCAAAGAAGAGGACCTCGCCATAAGCAATGAGAATGATCGTCAGATTCTTGAAAATTGTGTAGATGGGCACGGCAAGGTATTGTAAGCTCTTTGACGACGTATAAATCATCAATACGAGCAGCAAAGAAATTGGAAACCAGTTTTTTACATCTGTCCTGTTCAAAGATCAAAAATTAGCAACGCCTACAATTCGTAGGATACATAGCGTCACAGTGCACACCAGTGATTGTACAAACAACATCACAAAGTTCATGTTAAAGTTGTCCAGGTTAACCACGAATTTGTTCGTTACTGTCATCAAAATCGAGGACGCGCAGTAAGATAAGATTGAAGCCGGCCCAGAGTTGGCCACTGATTCCGTCCATTCATGCTTATGCTTGCTCATAATTACCACACCTTCTTGATCTCTTTACAGCTTTTCAACCTTCCATTCTTGTACTCTATCTCTACCTGGCCCTTTAAACATTCTTAATATGATATATTCACATTTTTTGCTCTATTACCCGGCGGACAGGTTCCCGAAAGAAAGTGACATGGCAATGCTGAGAGAGTGGAAAGAGTCATCTTGCAAGACAGAGAAAGATGTTCAAGAGTGGTAAGCTAATGTCAGCGCAGTAGCCCATCCCACAATAACAGAGTGTGTAAGAAAGAGAGACGAGAGAGAGCACAGGGCCCCCTTTTCCCCCACCAACAAACAAATGCAAGACGACCCCGAAAATTCGAAGCTGTACGACCTGCTGAATAGTCATCTGGACGTGCATGGTCGAAGTAATGAAGAGCCGAGACAAACTGGTGACAGTAGGAGCCAGAGTAGTGGCAACACCGGTGAAAACGAGGAGGATATAGCATTTGCCAGTGGATTAAACGGCGGCACATTCGACTCAATGCTGGAGGCACTGCCCGATGATTTATATTTTACGGACTTCGTGTCTCCTTTTACAGCAGCTGCCACGACCAGCGTGACTACTAAGACGGTCAAGGACACCACACCAGCTACCAATCATATGGATGATGATATTGCGATGTTTGATTCACTTGCCACAACTCAGCCCATCGACATAGCCGCATCCAACCAACAAAATGGTGAAATTGCACAACTTTGGGACTTTAACGTGGACCAATTCAACATGACGCCCAGCAACTCGAGCGGTTCAGCTACTATTAGTGCTCCTAACAGCTTTACTTCCGACATACCGCAATACAACCACGGTTCCCTCGGCAACAGCGTCTCCAAATCCTCACTGTTCCCGTATAATTCCAGCACGTCCAACAGCAACATCAACCAGCCATCTATCAATAACAACTCAAATACTAATGCGCAGTCCCACCATTCCTTCAACATCTACAAACTACAAAACAACAACTCATCTTCATCCGCTATGAACATTACCAATAATAATAATAGCAACAATAGTAATATCCAGCATCCTTTTCTGAAGAAGAGCGATTCGATAGGATTATCTTCATCCAACACAACAAATTCTGTAAGAAAAAACTCACTTATCAAGCCAATGTCGTCCACGTCCCTGGCCAATTTCAAAAGAGCTGCCTCAGTATCTTCCAGTATATCCAATATGGAACCATCAGGACAAAATAAAAAACCTCTGATACAATGTTTCAATTGTAAAACTTTCAAGACACCGCTTTGGAGGAGAAGCCCAGAGGGGAATACTCTTTGCAATGCCTGCGGTCTTTTCCAGAAATTACATGGTACCATGAGGCCATTATCCTTAAAATCGGACGTTATCAAAAAGAGGATTTCAAAGAAGAGAGCCAAACAAACGGACCCAAACATTGCACAAAATACTCCAAGTGCACCTGCAACTGCCTCAACTTCAGTAACCACTACAAATGCTAAACCCATACGATCGAGGAAAAAATCACTACAACAAAACTCTTTATCTAGAGTGATACCTGAAGAAATCATTAGAGACAACATCGGTAATACTAATAATATCCTTAATGTAAATAGGGGAGGCTATAACTTCAACTCAGTCCCCTCCCCGGTCCTCATGAACAGCCAATCGTATAATAGTAGTAACGCAAATTTTAATGGAGCAAGCAATGCAAATTTGAATTCTAATAACTTAATGCGTCACAATTCGAACACTGTTACTCCTAATTTTAGAAGGTCTTCAAGACGAAGTAGTACTTCATCGAACACCTCAAGTTCCAGTAAATCTTCATCCAGATCTGTTGTTCCGATATTACCAAAACCTTCACCTAATAGCGCTAATTCACAGCAGTTCAACATGAACATGAACCTAATGAACACAACAAATAATGTAAGTGCAGGAAATAGTGTCGCATCCTCACCAAGAATTATATCGTCCGCAAACTTTAACTCAAATAGTCCTCTACAGCAGAATCTATTATCAAATTCTTTCCAACGTCAAGGAATGAATATACCAAGAAGAAAGATGTCGCGCAATGCATCGTACTCCTCATCGTTTATGGCTGCGTCTTTGCAACAACTGCACGAACAGCAACAAGTGGACGTGAATTCCAACACAAACACGAATTCGAATAGACAGAATTGGAATTCAAGCAATAGCGTTTCAACAAATTCAAGATCATCAAATTTTGTCTCTCAAAAGCCAAATTTTGATATTTTTAATACTCCTGTAGATTCACCGAGTGTCTCAAGACCTTCTTCAAGAAAATCACATACCTCATTGTTATCACAACAATTGCAGAACTCGGAGTCGAATTCGTTTATCTCAAATCACAAATTTAACAATAGATTATCAAGTGACTCTACTTCACCTATAAAATATGAAGCAGATGTGAGTGCAGGCGGAAAGATCAGTGAGGATAATTCCACAAAAGGATCTTCTAAAGAAAGTTCAGCAATTGCTGACGAATTGGATTGGTTAAAATTTGGTATATGACCGCGTATTATCATTATCATTATTCTTATTATGTTAATAATTACTGAACGGTTGCATTGATAGATTTTCATTACCTCTGACCACAATCCTGAGCATTGGTATTATTTGTTTTGCTATTTTCAGATCAAATTACTTGTAAAAAAAGAAATGGTAGTATATTGGCATTGAACACTGGCTGTTCTATTTGTATTACTTTTATGTGTAGACATATATTATTAGGAATTTGTAATATCACTCTAATTATTATTTGGTATTCTTTCTCTATCTCCCCTGTTTCTTTTGTCTATCTCTTTCTTTTTTTTTTTTAAACGGCCCTTTTTTAATGGCATTTTCTTTTTCTTATAATGCCCACAGTTGAATAATTTAACTAGCTTTTGACTGACACATAAACAATAATGTATATGGTCCATCCAATGAAATGACAGTTCTATTGCATTTTACCTACTTGTATATTCTGGATACTGCACAAGAAAATGGGTGTCTCACAAATATGGGAATTTTTGAAGCCATATCTGCAAGATTCCAGAATTCCGTTGAGAAAGTTTGTCATAGACTTTAATAAATCGCAAAAAAGAGCTCCAAGAATCGCGATTGACGCATATGGATGGCTATTTGAGTGTGGATTTATCCAAAATATAGATATAAGCGCCAGATCTAGATCAAGATCAAGGAGTCCTACCCGTTCTCCGCGTGATAGTGATATCGACAGTAGTCAAGAATATTATGGTAGCAGAAGTTATACAACTACAGGAAAAGCTGTGATAAACTTCATATCTCGATTAAAAGAACTACTGAGTTTAAACGTCGAATTCTTGCTTGTATTTGACGGAGTTATGAAACCCTCTTTCAAAAGGAAATTTAACCACGAACAGAACGCTACTACTTGTGATGATGAGAAAGAGTACTATTCAAGCTGGGAACAGCATGTTAAGAATCATGAAGTTTATGGCAATTGTAAAGGATTGCTAGCGCCATCTGACCCTGAGTTCATCAGTCTTGTACGGAAATTATTAGACTTGATGAACATTTCATATGTAATCGCATGTGGGGAGGGAGAAGCCCAGTGTGTTTGGCTGCAAGTTTCTGGGGCTGTAGATTTCATTTTAAGTAACGATTCAGATACTCTCGTATTTGGGGGAGAAAAAATCCTGAAAAATTACTCGAAATTCTACGATGATTTTGGCCCAAGTTCAATAACTTCCCACAGTCCCAGTAGACATCATGATAGTAAAGAATCTTTTGTTACTGTTATAGATCTACCCAAAATTAATAAAGTAGCAGGGAAGAAGTTTGATCGCCTGTCTCTCTTATTTTTCAGCGTGCTATTAGGTGCCGATTACAATCGTGGAGTCAAGGGTTTGGGTAAAAACAAATCTTTGCAGTTGGCTCAATGCGAAGATCCTAACTTTTCCATGGAATTTTATGACATTTTCAAAGATTTCAATTTAGAAGATTTGACATCAGAAAGTCTGAGGAAGTCTCGGTATAGATTGTTTCAAAAAAGATTATATTTATACTGCAAGGATCATTCTGTCGAGCTATTTGGAAGAAATTATCCTGTTTTATTGAATCAAGGTTCATTTGAAGGCTGGCCATCAACTGTCGCAATCATGCACTATTTTCACCCCATTGTCCAACCATATTTTGATGAAGAAGTTCTCAGTGATAAATACATAAATATGGCTGGAAACGGACACTACAGAAACTTAAATTTCAATGAACTGAAATATTTTTTACAAAGTTTGAATTTGCCTCAAATTTCTAGCTTCGACAAGTGGTTTCATGATTCTATGCACGAGATGTTTCTATTAAGAGAATTTTTATCAATTGATGAGTCCGATAATATAGGTAAAGGTAATATGAGGATTACCGAAGAAAAAATTATGAACATAGATGGTGGAAAGTTCCAAATACCATGTTTTAAAATACGGTATACAACATTCTTGCCTAATATACCCATTTCTTCTCAATCTCCTTTGAAGCGCAGTAATTCTCCCAGTAGAAGCAAGAGTCCCACACGACGTCAGATGGATATAATGGAACACCCAAATAGTCTTTGGTTACCCAAATACTTGATACCTCAATCGCATCCATTAGTAATTCAATATTATGAGACACAGCAACTTATACAGAAAGAAAAAGAGAAGAAAGGTAAAAAATCGAATAAGTCTCGGCTACCACAGAAGAATAACTTGGATGAGTTTTTAAGAAAGCATACTTCGCCGATTAAAAGTATCGGAAAGGTAGGCGAGTCGAGAAAGGAAATCCTGGAACCTGTGAGAAAAAGGCTTTTTGTAGATACAGACGAAGATACTAGTCTGGAAGAAATACCGGCTCCCACAAGACTGACCACCGTCGATGAACACAGCGATAATGACGATGATTCGTTGATTTTTGTAGATGAGATTACAAACAGCCAAAGCGTTTTAGATAGTTCACCCGGTAAAAGAATTCGGGATCTTACACAGGACGAACAGGTTGACGTTTGGAAGGACGTAATAGAAATATCACCAATAAAAAAGTCAAGAACTACTAATGCTGAGAAAAATCCGCCTGAGTCTGGTTTAAAATCACGCTCAAGCATCACAATCAATGCTCGCCTTCAAGGTACTAAGATGTTGCCTCCAAACTTGACTGCTCCAAGGTTAGAAAGAGAACACTCCTCTGTCCTTGACCAACTTGTCACAGACGCACAAGATACAGTCGACCGGTTTGTAGCCTGTGACAGTGATAGCAGTAGCACTATTGAATGAGTTAACGGGCACAGCGTCAAAAAATCCGCCACCACAGTTGATCGCGCCGAAAACGAGGGAGTTGCGATGAGTAAAATGAAGGGCATATATAAACAAGAGTAGACAGAGACACATTTTTCAATATCATATATATAGATTTAATTGGAAAGACAGTTATATTCTAACGTCAAAAACTTAACAAGTAAATCAAGTTGCAATGTCGTCGCTTATTTCAAAAACCATTAAGTATGATCCAGCCAAGGATAAATTAATCACATTAGCATGTGGATGTTTTTGGGGTACAGAACATATGTATAGGAAGTATTTGAATGACCGTATAGTGGATTGTAAAGTAGGTTACGCTAATGGAGAAGAGTCTAAAAAGGATAGCCCCTCTAGTGTCTCTTATAAGAGAGTTTGTGGTGGTGACACAGATTTTGCGGAGGTTTTACAAGTATCCTATAATCCCAAAGTGATAACTTTGAGAGAATTAACTGATTTCTTTTTTAGAATCCATGATCCTACTACATCTAATTCACAAGGACCTGATAAAGGTACACAGTATCGCAGTGGATTGTTCGCTCATTCAGATGCTGATTTAAAAGAATTAGCCAAAATAAAGGAAGAATGGCAACCAAAATGGGGTAATAAGATTGCCACAGTTATTGAACCAATCAAGAACTTTTACGATGCTGAAGAATACCACCAGTTATATTTAGATAAGAATCCACAGGGATATGCATGCCCTACTCATTATCTGAGAGAAATGTAGCTTTTTTAGTGTACGTGCCCTTATTTATGAAAAAAAGTCAAGTGCATGAATGAAATATTTACTGTTGAAGAATTTATTATATATATAGGTATACAGGATCTATCTTTTCGATAACGTAACTTAGTATCACATGTATTAGTATTAATACTGTGATAGGATTGTTAGCTGTTGTTTTTATATTTGCAATTTATTTATGATCTTTTTTGATGATCAAACCGTTGAGTTTTTGAACATTAAAAAATAGTGAGAAAGAAGAACTGAAATGGGAATTGAATTGATCAATATCTGTAGTGGTCGGCCTTGAATGGACCTTCTTCTGGAATACCCAAGTATTCAGATTGGACTTTACTCAATTTAGTCAATCTAACACCCAAGTTGCCCAAGTGGAACTTAGCGACAGCTTCATCCAAGATCTTTGGCAAAACGTGGACACCAACTTCGAATGGGCCTGTCTTTTGGAATTCAATGTGCTTTTCTCTGAAAGACTTATCGTTAGACTTGAACAAAGCAATTTGAGCTAAGACTTGGTTAGAGAAGGAACAAGACATAACGAAAGATGAGTGACCAGTAGCACAACCCAAGTTAACTAATCTACCGTTAGCCAACAAGATGACGTGTCTACCAGAAGACAACAAGTAACGGTCGACTTGTGGTTTGATGTTAATACATTCTTTAGCGTTAGCCTTTAACCAGGCGACATCAATTTCGATATCGAAATGGCCAATGTTACAAACAATGGCATCTTCTGGCATGTTGATGAAATGTTCACCGTTGATAATATCTCTACAACCAGTGGTGGTAACGAAAACTTGACCAATGTGGGATGCATCTTCCATGGTAACAACTTGGTAGCCTTCCATGGCAGCTTGTAAAGCGTTGATTGGGTCAATTTCGGTAACCAAGACACGAGCACCCATTCCTCTTAAGGCAGCAGCACAACCCTTACCGACATCACCGTAACCAGCAACAACGGCAACCTTACCAGCCAACATGACATCAGTGGCTCTCTTAATACCGTCGACTAAGGATTCTCTACAGCCGTACAAGTTGTCAAACTTGGACTTAGTGACGGAGTCGTTAACGTTAATGGCAGGAACCTTTAACTTGCCTTCTTTGACCATTCTGTATAAGTGGTGAACACCGGTGGTAGTTTCTTCGGAAAGACCAAAGCAGTCTTCCAGCATTTCAGGGTGCTTTTCATGAACTAAAGTGGTTAAATCACCACCATCATCTAAGATCAAGTTCAATTTCTTGTTGTCCTTGAAGGCAAACAATTGTTGTTCAATACACCACAAATACTCTTCTTCAGTTTCACCCTTCCAGGCAAAAACTGGAACACCGGAAGCGGCAATAGCAGCGGCGGCATGATCTTGAGTCGAATAGATGTTACAAGAGGACCAGGTAACTTCGGCACCCAAAGCAACTAAAGTTTCAATTAAAACAGCAGTTTGAATGGTCATGTGCAAACAACCAGCAATACGGGCGCCTTTCAAAGGTTGGACGTCACCGTAAGCCTTTCTGATGGCCATCAAACCTGGCATTTCATGTTCAGCCAATTCGATTTCCTTTCTACCGAAGGCAGCCAAAGAGATATCAGCGATTTTGTAGTTTTGAGCTGGAGCAGACATTGGGAATTGTTCTTTTTGTCAGTTGGGTTATTTCGAGGAGAAGAGGATTTTCAGAAAGAAAGAAAAACAAATAGGAATGGAATCATGGAGTTAATAAACCACGTTACTAAATAAGAGATTGGAAAATCTAAAATACGGCTTCGAGGTCGTTTAATTTTCTTTTTCCTCTGAAAATTTTCTTTCTTTTTCGGCCTTAGCCTGTGAAAATTTCGGCCGAAAAAAAAGCCAACGAGATCACGTGCACAGAAATATCTGCGTTAGAGGAGAGAGGTAGGGATACTTACAGAAATGAAGCCAAATTGGCAGCTTTTTGAGAAATAATCATGAATGATAAACAATTGCTGTTAAATAATGTACGGAAGGTTTGGATAAAGGTTGCTATAGGCATTATATAAATAAATCATCTCTATATAATTTTTTTTACAGGATATGCTTGCCCTTACATCAGAATTACCAAGCAACACCAGTGTAGTATTCTCTTTGTTTGTACATCCAAACCAAAGAGGTGGTTGAGACAACCAATGGACCCATGAATCCCTTTCCCAACTTACAAGTTCTAAAGATCAATAATTCAGAGCCGAAGTGGAATAGGGCAACCATATAAGACATGAAGACCAATTCGAAAATGTGTGGTTCATTCAAGTACATAGCCCCATAGAATCTGATAACACAGGAAATAAAGGTCCAAGTACCGAAAGTTCTTGCACTCAAATGGGTTGTTTCAGTGGGTTTTCTTTCGTAGACTTTACGTGTCAATTCTAAACCAGAAACGTAAGTCTGGATAGAATTGAAGACTGATACAATGGAAATGAAAAGTAACCATTTTGGTAAGTAACCTTTTGGCATTGCTGCCAAGGTGGTCTTGGTTGTAGTTATTACGTCTTGTAGGCTGAACATTATCTGATACTTTAGTGTATTTGAATCCTTCGATACTATGGTCTAGCTAGTGTCAAGAATATAAAAACCTGAAATTAGTCAATGCGTTTACGTCAAAAATAGTAGCAATAGTAAAGCAAAACAACAGGCTTGTTCAGCTTAGTTTTATATACGGGGGTAGAGAATACAATGGATCGTACCTTTTTTTTTGTTTCCTGTTCGTTCCGTCCCCGAACGAAAAAATCATAAAATAGAAGTTTCCTATCGGTAATACCGTAAAGTTTAATTCAGTTCGTATAAGATTAGGTTAATCATGGGCAAGTCCGGAAGAAGCGTTTTAATGTAGGTCTGTTGGGGAAGATGTTGTGTTCACTGTAATTTTCAACTGAAGTTGTTGTCCCCGAAATGAAAGAGCTTTCGATATTTTTGTGTTTTATAATGCGCCTCCTACTGCAAAAGAAAAATTAAATGTTTTCTGTCTCATTGAACCATCTTGACAATCGAAAGCGCGCTATCAAATTTCTTTCGGCAGTAATTAATAAGGCCGCCTGTATATATTTCCTTTTCTTCTGAAGCGATATTTCATGAGCCGGAAATTTTTCCAGGAAAGGTTTTAAGTGCTGCCATTCAATGCTTTCAAATGTCTCGAGCAATGATAGAATAACTATCTTGAGTATTTTCAATAGACCCCCTAACTCTTTTTCTGGGACACCGCTTATTACACTGTAAAAGTTCTTTAAGTAGGTTTTCTTCAAACTCAATTCTCTTTCGAGGTATACTCGACAGTACGCCTTTTTCCGGTTGATGCATATTAGTTTATGCTTCGATACAAATCTAATAAGTACATGTATCAGACTTTCGATGATGATAAGTATGTGTTCAATTAATTTCAGAACAGATACGTATTTTAATATCTGCGGTTCAAATGTTTGGTTTGTCTTGATTTTGATGAGTTGAATGTTAATAATAGAGTAAATAAGGGTAAAATGCAACGAACACAAGCGCTTGTAGTCAACTTTATCACATAAATGTTTGCCATCTCCCTGGTCGTAAAAGTTTTGAAGCCATTTTGGATCGTTTTGGTTCTTCTTCAATAAAATTCTATTAAACAGAAACTTGGCGATGAAATTGAAAACATGAACGTCTATCAGTGTCCTCTTAAAAGAAGAATCAGAATCTATGCGATGCGAATAATGAGAAACTAACAAGATTTGGAGTGTTTGAAACACTTGCGATAACCCTCTAAAGTCAATTTCTTTTGTTTTTAAGCTCAGGATTTTTAGCAGAATTTTATATCTCGGTAAAAACCAGTTGTTTATATCAGCAGTTGATACATCTTTGCTAAATGATTGCAGCTCCTTTAAACCAACTGCATCTTCGAAGCTTTTGTACTTATTCTGGCAAAGGAAATTGTATATAGGTTCCAGATGAGCAAACAGTGATTTATTATTCAAAAATCCATTTTCGAAAGGCGCAACCCATTTGTATATATGTTTTGAGTTTTCCCGAGGATTTATTTTTAAATTTTTTTCACTCTTGAGAGCACCTACATCTTCGACATCTCCTTTCTTTCTTGAAAGTGCCCTCTTCCACAACGTAGGATTCCTGGATTGAATTAAAGCAAAACACTGTCATAGATAATATTCGAGGAGATTACACCTCTTACTAAAAGTTAGTAAAGAGAAAATAGGTTAAGGATGTGACAATTTCACGTACGATTATCCAGTCAACTTCCGATGTTTCCTTTTGTTCCATATCTTCCAGTTTGCCTCTACTCATGTCCTTACTCTTCTAAAAGATTATTTAATGAAACTGTTTCACAACTACAAGATGTTTGTTATGTTTTCTTTTACAAGTCGGAAACATTTAGCCGCCCAGCAATATATATGACTCCGAAAGAAAATGAAAGGAAATACATACATAGTAAAATAAATCGTTTAAACATAAATAATCGTACAGAGGAAAACATTAAGGAAGGAGAGTCAAACTAATGTACTGGGAATTTGGATCTCCCATAAGAAGTATGCGCAATACTTTTATTCATCATATAGACTGGAGCTGCGTATCATTTCTTCAATCATTTTCAGAAACCCGTTAACATCACTATCCTTGTTTTGAAGGCTTTGATAACTATTATTACCACCATTAATTGTGCATTCTTGCATGTGCAACCTCGAAATTTTCTTCATTTTTTGAACCAATTTTTCGTAATTTTCAATTTTTTTCTTCATCATTGTGTTTTCTTTGCTTATTTGGTCAAATTCCCTTTGAAGTTGTAATTGTGACATTTTCTTTCTCTGTCGACACTTGGAAGCGGCAATTCTGTTTCGTTCTAGTAGCCTTGCACGCTTCCAAGCTTTAGCACCGTCTTTCAAGCCTGCAGTATTGTTCTCTATTTTTTGGGGTCTAGCTTCCTGCTTTATTTGGAAGGTTGCTGTAGTGTGCATAGAGGAGAAGGGCGCGGTATGTACGTCTTTCTCACTATTAATATTGTTTTTCAGTGCAGAAGTGGCATCCTTGTATTGTGGTTTTGAGTTGGCATGTGTTAAATTGACATCAGGGCATTTCGATTCGTATGGAAGGCTGCTTGAAATATTCAACTCGGCATTTTGGCAGGAATTATTAACAGTGTGGTGATTAACGCCATGGGAAATTGAAGAATGGACGGATTGATTTTCGATATTATGATCATTAATGTTTTGGCAGGAAGAAGAAGAGGAAACGGAAGAATTAGAGGCTGGAGTACATGGATGCACATTCAATTGAGCGTTTTTCCATGCCTTAGTTTGCATTTGAGCTTGTAATCGGAGTTGCATGTTGATGTAAGCCTGATTCATTGTGGAATCGCCAGATGGGATAGAAGGCGTGGCAGAAGGAATGTCACAAGTGGCTGCTACTGCGGGTATGTTAAGCTTTATATTGCTATCATACGGGGTCATTGCAGCGTAGATATTCTTGCTACCTGTTTGAGGTGCAGCTTCGGGTATGACTGTAGCTTGTTCGTGTGGTTGTGGCACGTTTTGCAATTCGTTCGAGCTAAAGCTTGGGTATATGGCTGCGCTTGGATTTGCCACCTGTTGAGGATTGGGATTCTGTTGCGCCTTAGACGATAGGATCGGAGGCTGACAGTTGTAAAGATTTTCAACCGTTTCTAAGTCTTCGCCTAATTGACTAATCTGACCATTGGAGATAGATATGCGTCTTTTGTACACGGGCTGATCAAACGCTGGTAAAGAACTTTGAAAAATGGGAGGGTTGGTAATGGGAAGATGGCTGATGTCGACGCCAAAGGGTTGAAACATTGGACCCAGGTTTTCTTGCACGCTACGGTCATGCAAACTGTTTTGGTGATGAAAATTGTAGGCAGAATCCACAAGACCAGGACCCGATGGTTGTTTGTATATAAGCTCCTTGTTTGAAGATAGAAAATCTGTATATAAGAGTGGGTTCTGCCTTCCATCTAGGAAAGAATCTGGACTTGTAGCAAAATTATGCTTATAGTCCATACTTTATTTGGTTCCTTAGTCGTTACCTGGTGTTATTCCAGTACTATTAATATAACTCAGTACAATTAGCTGCCGTGAAAAAAAAAAAATAATAAGAATACAGTTTCTGCGCTTTTAGTCGGTAAGCACTCAGATTGAGAGATCTAGATTTACTATATTTTAATAATAACCAGTTAAAGCAGATTTTGAAGATGAACTAACATAAAAAAAATTGATGAATTATGTAACATAATCTTCTGTACCACCAGGGTAAATCGCCAAAGAATATCTGCATCTAAGAACAAAAGAAAATGGTGCCCTAAATATCTTTCAGATGAAAAACTAATTATATATCACTACTAAAAAAAGCCAGAAAAAGAAAAAAAGTAAAATAGAAAATAGAAAATAGAAAATAGAAAAATAGAAATTAAAATTAAGAGCATTTTAAAATTAAGTCTACAAAGTAATACTTGGCATATTGCTTAACTCCTCACGCAGAGCCTTAGCGTACCACTATTTTATCTGATACCACAAAAAGCTGCGCTTTGATGGCCCAACGGGGATATAATCGCGCCACTGCTACTCATGTGCTGCAAACTAACAGTGCCAGCAGAAGCGAGCATTGAAAAACTAAACTTTGCCTTGTTCTGCTTACTTCATGCAGAGGTACAGCTTCGATGTCCTAAGGTTGAACATCATCTTGCTTCGATTTCGGTAGTAATCATTTTGCCTGCACGCCATTGTATGAATCTCGTGCCACTCCCTTTTTAACTCCGAGATACAACTTTCCGTGGGGAAAAGTACCGTAGTATTGTAATTTCGAGAGCATCTTTACGGTAATTGCCCCTCCACACCCAGACGTTACACAACCCTTAGTAAACAGCTGCGGAAAAAAAGTGTGCCTACGCACTGTACGACTCCTGATTGATTCCTTCATTAGCACTGACTGGCTTACGGTGCACATAAGTTATTAAGAGCAGTTTAATTCAGTTGCTGAATAGTCACGTTGATGAGCACGAATACCTGAAACACCAACGGTAATGAATCAATTGGCCTAGCGCATCGTTGTGTGCTTGGGTGTGCCGCACAATGGCAACCAAATACTGCTCGTTCCTGCACTTCGAAAGAAAAGCAGCCAAAAGAAAACGCGTTTTCCTTTGCGAGCGCTGGTTTGTTCCTCAGTTTGATAGAGGCGTTCAATTGGCAATTTGGGCACTAACACCGATGATAACAAGATATCTTGACTTTGACCTCTGATATTGAGGCGTTCCAACCAATAAGAGGGGCTGACGGTTGAAAATAAGGGTAAAAGAGAGCTATTCGGGTTGGGTCGCAGATTAACTTAGAAAACATGTACATGCAAATGTTGTTTTTTACGTACAGAAAGAGGCTGATGGAACCAAAGGAAGCAATAATTTGCACCTTGATATTTTGCGCTTTCTGCTTTTGAAACCTTATTATATGCCTTTACATATACTGTCACGCGACATTTTCACCTTCTACAGTGTTTAATGAAAATCTGGCTTGTGTGCATTATCTTTTTTGTGAAAGTTTATCTCCGCTTAAACAAAGCGATTGAATCTTGTCTACGTAATTGGGCTCGTGGGACCAAAAGGCTACTATTTTCCAGGAAATTGAAGACTTTGCAATCGTAACAAGGTTTCTTTCATCGTTAAAATACAATCATACATAGAGATATATGGGCAAAAACCATTTCTTGAAGGATTTCTCTGCTTTACCGGAGGACGTACTCATAGAAAACGAGAGAGGCATAACTTTACTTGGTTACCCACTATTTTCTCCCAAGATTTTACTGCCTCACGTTGACCCACCACAATTTCAAAGACTAAACACTGAAAATGGCTCGTTAATTGCCCTGTCGAAAAATACTATATCGAACTTCATAGAACTGTATCCTATCGATCTGAGTACTGAACGCACTGCAGGCAGTAGCAGTTCACAGATGACAAAGTGGTTCGTACTGATGGATTACAAGGAAAAGTACGATATTGACGATCAAGGATGGTGTTATAGCTGGAATTTCAATAACTCTAGGTGGAAATCGAAAAATGGCTTGGTGAGAAGAAGGGTCTGGGTAAGACTACCTACGACC
Source organism: Saccharomyces cerevisiae S288C (assembly GCF_000146045.2). NCBI lineage: Eukaryota > Fungi > Ascomycota > Saccharomycetes > Saccharomycetales > Saccharomycetaceae > Saccharomyces > Saccharomyces cerevisiae. The sequence goes on from NC_001137.3 coordinate 243,594, forward strand.
AGTCATGGATTAGATTAGTAATAGTTTACGCTAATATTAAATTGTTTAACAAACTAAGTAGTCAAAAAAAAGAAAAAAAAAAAAAAAAAAAAGAAAAGGTGACATTATGCAGAACATATTTTATCGATCCGCTTATGTGCACACAGTTTGTCCAGCTAGGCTAGAATATTATTTATTATTACCATTATTATTATATTATTATTATTATTATCATCATCATGAACCTGATGATCCGAATTGTGAAGCCCACTTTTCGTACTTCACTAATCCGTCCTGGGATACAGAGGGCTTGATATACACTAAACTGTTCTTAAAATCCACAAGGCCTATGGGTCTTATCATCTCCCTCTCTGTTTCTAATAACTTATCACCCAGATCTCGTAGTGGGCCCATGGCAGCATCCTTCGCTAAAGACGTTATATCACTTCCTGAATAGCCCTCAGTAATCTTTACCAGTTCATCAAAATCTGATTCGGTTAACGTGTGCTTTTGATGGGAAAGAAGCTTCTTAAATTGAACGTGTCTGGTCTGGTCCTCTGGTAATGGGATATATTGTCTTCTCACAAATCTTCTCCTTGCAGCCTCATCAATAGACCATGGTAAGTTTGTCGCGGCAAGTACCAGTACCCTTGTATCATCTTCGTCGCCATTGGTGTCAGAATTGTTAGTGTTACTTTTGTTTGAACCAGCCGCTGCGCTGGACAAGGATGACCACTGAACAAGAAATTCATTCTTTATCCTTCGGCTTGACTCATTTTCATTTTCGTTATTCCTACTACCCATGATAGAGTCAATTTCATCAACAAATATTATAGAAGGTGACAATTTTTTGGCAATTGCAAATAGTGCCCTCACTAATTTTTCACTTTCACCCAAGTATTTAGATGTCAAACTGGAAGCACTAATAGAGAAAAAGGTGGAGTGCGACTCTGTAGCTACAGCTCTCGCTAGCATTGTTTTACCTGTACCTGGTGGTCCAAATAAGAGCATCCCCCTGACTGGTTCACGTAACCCCCTGAATAAGTCTGGTCTCAAAAACGGATAGACAACTGCTTCCTTCAAAGAATATTTTGCACTTTCTAAACCAGCAATATCATCCCAATGAACTTCATCTCCGTGCACTACGATTTCGGCAAAAATTTGCTTTGCAGCTTGCCTATCTACACCTTGTAAACTATCAATAATTTCATCTTCTAAAATCTCCCTCAGGACTTTCTTGTCTATTTCAGGCTCTTCTCTTTGCTCATTTAGGGAAGTGGCATGTTCAGTGGCATCTTCTGTTCCAACATCTTCTATTTTTGGAGAACCGATTTTTTTTTGTGCTGGTATTTTTCGATTCGTTTTACTCATAGACGTGGTTTGATTTTTCGATGGCTTCTTATTCTGGGATGCACCATGCGAGTATGGTTTTGAGTTACTTACAGGTCTGGAAGGATGGCTACTCGTTTTCTTCGAACTGGAATTTGGGACTTTCGCCGTTTTGGATTTCAAAATGGGGTGACTCTTCTTCGTAGTGTTTAATGCGGGGTTACTCGCAACCTTTTTGCTGTTCAGAACTCTCTTAGCAGCCATTGCAGCCGTTTTGGGTTTTTGAATTACTGAATTTGGAACAGTCAGAGAAGAGGTCGGAGACGATGCATTGGATTTGATGATTGGTTTTGTATTACTTTTTGATCTTGTAATAAATGTTGGCGTTGATTTAGTGATAAGAGTGGGCGTTGATTTGGTACCCTTTAAGTATGGTACGTGATTATTCTTCATTAATTTTGATATTTGAGGATTCCTAATCTTTGATGAATCCATAGTAGTAGAAGTTTCTAAACTATGTGGCTTTAGAGCGCCAGTGCTGGACGCTCTATCGACATTTAATAAAGGAGGTGGAGGTAATGAAGGAAGAGCAGGGGCGGTAGTCGGCAGGGACTGTATGCATGATCCGGGAACATTTTCTGAAGAACTTACACTCTTATTACTGGACGTAGAAGAAGTAACAGACAAGTCAGACATTTGCTGTTGAATTGCTTCTAACGTTTTTATACGTCGTCTTTCCTCTTTTTCTTCTTCTTCTTCTTCTACGTCGACTTCGGAGAAATTATCATAGTAATCGGACACATCAAACTCGAAACCATCACTTTCTTCTTCATCAAAAACGTTGTGTCCTTTTAAAATGCCGACATCGTGATCATCCTCGTCATTAGTCAAATCTATCAATATTGGCTCTGAGATATATTTATCTGAGTACAGTTCAGTTTCCTTCTTAAGTGGAGGATCATTGTGCTCAATAGGGTTCTTGTGCTGTCTGCTTGCATTGTTGGATAAAGGCTTAGAAGGTACAAAATTTACTCTAATGTTCTCCGCATCTTCTCCGCGTTTTATCGATGTGCTGTTACCATATGATGATAGTGAGGGGTTGGAGTATGCGGTTTTATAGCCGCATGCATTTCTATTTCTTAATGTTTTCATCATTCTTCCGGGAACCATTTGGAATACAGGAGGTGGTTCAGTAGACCTTGTGAAAGATGAGCTATGATTAGTGTATGTTTTGGATGACGGCATATCATTCCTGGGAGCAGGCTCTTCTCGGACCAATTTTTTGACTCTTTTCAAATGCATAACGCTCTTGTGGTACAATTCTCGAATACCGTTCTGTAAACTAACTTCATCTTTCGTGTATGATTGAGTATTTGGGTAGTTATGCTCTATCAATGTCTGTTTGAATAGTACATCAGTGGTAAGCGCTTTCCATCCTTGCAATGCTTCTTTATATCGTTTTTTCTCTTCTAGGTTCAAGTAATATATTGTCTCATTGGCAATTCTACTGTAAAGTTCTGTAAAGTCGGTTAACGGTTGTTGAGGTCTTCTCCGTATCTTGGTTAATCTCGTTAAAATATGATGGCTTCTTTGTGAATCCATAGTGTCACAGTGCGATATAATCAATCCTGGTAAAACCGCACGAGTGAAAGGGAAAGAAAAATTGCGTTTGTTAGCTGCAATAAATGTAAAAAGACTATATTAAAAAAAGAACTGCAGCCTTTATTATTACCAATATATTTGATAAGAAAGTATATCGGACGCGTATTGTAGTTCTTGGGGAGCCGGTTGCTGTTGCTTCAGCCTCTTATGACCGTGAATCAAGAATTTTTATTATTCTTGATTTCAATTTTCTCCGCGAATCTCGGCTAAGATGCTTGGGTTGCCAGTGTTAATTCCATATATATACTGAATAATAGAAAATAAGTTAAAACATAAGTGCTGAAGACTTGAAAGGTTGGTGTGAGAAAACCCGTATGCCTGTGATATGTCTAGAATACATAGGGTTTTTTTTCTTCGCTTTGTAATTGATTGCGCTATATATGAAAAATATACATGAGGCGTTATTAACTTGCTGAGCTTATCTGGCCACAGTATGTTTTTTGTGTTCCTTCTCCTGCTCACCTAGGATTAGCTCTTCAAAAACTCTAGCTTCTTCAGCTTCTTCTGGTGACCTTCTAGCACTGGCAAACTTGTGGGCAATAAACAGCATTGCTTTTGCCTTTGCAATACGTTCCTTGGAAGGGACCTTTTTATCGTTTAGAATCTTATTGCAAACGTCTTTTAGTTTTCTTTCCAGTTCAAATTTCGACATAGCCCACATGACACCAAGTGCCTTACCAGCCATTGTGGACTCAAATTTGGCACGTTCATATTGGTCTAGTTCGTCAGTATTGACTTCACTCATTTTTTCCATGGCTTTTTGAGCTTCTAAGCCTGTAGACAATAAATTGTATGCTGATTTAACAGATCTAGCATTGTCGCGTGTACCAGTGAATATTTTAGAAATTCCGTAAGTCTTCTTGGACATGATAAAATTATTCGCTTTTGTCTTGTAAACCCTGGCCAATAAATACAATAACTCTAGACCAAAACTTTCTAATTTCAAATCCTCGATTTCTTGATCTAGTTTTCGCGTAAATTCCTCCAAGTTATTGGACTTCACAGCAATTAAGTACCTAGAGATTTTTTCGTTCAGTTTTTCTGCCAACTCGTCGACTTGTTTCATCATATCTTCCCGTCTTTTTTTCTCCATTTCCATTAGCTTCTCTCTTTGCTCCTTCGATAATTTATCTTTTTTCAAAGATTCAGCTTTATTAGTGTCATGCTTAACCATTCCACCATCAGTGCTCTCATCTGCTTTTTCGGTTTCAGTGGCTGCTGTACCCTCCTCATCTTCCTTTCCAAACATTTCTGTTGCCTCGTTTAGCTCTTTGAACAAAGAAAATTCTCCAATCCAATCTTTGAAGCCATCACCACCGAATATTGCTGTAAAGTATTCAGAAGCATCTTCAAATCCTTGCTGAGGAACAGCATCCTCCTTACCAAACTGGTCATACTTGGAACGAAGCCCTGGATCACTTAAGACTTGGTAGGCCTCGCCTACGGCTTGAAACTTTGCTTGAGCATCTGGGTCATCAGGATGCTTGTCCGGATGTGTTTCCATAGCCTTTCTACGATAGGCCTTTTTGATTTCAGTGGGCGTGGCCTCAGGCTTGATGCCCAAAATATCATAATACTCCGTCTCCTTTACCATATTCCCTCTTTTCTTTTCCTTTGAGTTAATACGTCTTAATTACGTGAAGCCGACAATTATCTAAGTTGCTCTTTTTACAGGCGTAAACCATTGGAAAGCAATGGTTACGGCTAACCGCGGATCCGACTATATCACCACTTTAACACTTTATCGTCCCTGTTTGTCCTTGGCAGTGTACATTCGCCATCAAATTTTCCGTTCTCCGCCCCATCTTGGTATGACGGGCGAAAACACCGCAGTGACGTTCCCAGGGTCTAAAACAATCCATAGGAGAACCACTTCGATTCACTGTCTTACTTCTCAAATACGAAATTTTTTGGATTAATCATCATTGTTTATTTCTGAAACGCTAACCGAAAGTCTTCATCATTTGATTTGACTCTAGCAGATATTCTCCAGGAAATGTTAGAATGTCCGGTAATTCCGTTTGCTATATTCTATTTGTTGATACTGATGAGCATCAAAAAATTATGTAATAAGGGTATCAATTCGCATTCTTATATTTAATACATACCCAGTTGTTTGTAGCTGGTTCATATTTAGCGGCAATTCTCTGTTGCGTAAATGAAAATATTAATGTAAACAAAAAAAGACCAAAACATTTTAGCAGTGTAAGAAGGTGTACTGATACAAAATGTGTTTAGAGTCTACTGATATGTTACTGACCGTTCGTTGGGAAAAAAATACTGTATCATTTATTAATCAAAAGCGACTTTTGGTGGAATATTATGATATGTGTTGTTAAAATATGACGTAATTTTAGAATTGTCTGATTCGTATTCAAATTTGGTGAAGGAATAACGCAGAGTTGACAATTTAATAGAATGGATTAATCGTAATTTTCAGAAACGTAGAAAAAGAAAAACAATTAAAACATTATATTAAGATTATTGATTTGCCTTTTAAGGGTCCATACTCCTGGGAGAGAACATTCAGGATAATATATATACCTGAGAAACTGGCGAGTAATTTGATAATTGTTCGGATTGCATTGTTGCCGAATCCTATAACATTAGGTATACATAGTATACAAGCAATTCTCCCGACGTTATAGGAATTCACAAAAGAGAATCGATGGTGTTACTTTATCTTCCTTCCCGTTATACTTTGTCTTTCATTATCCTATTAGATTACATTTCAGTTTCCATCAATTTTTGATGGCTGTCTCTCAATTTATATTATCTTCTTATACCGTATATGATGGTATACTAGTTTACAATATTAGACGATGGATGATGATTGGTTCTTATCATAATTTGATTTCGGCAGAAGCAATATTAGAGGTATTGTTGTAACGAAATTCCAATGTCATCTGCTTAGTATTATTAATGTTACCTGAATATTATCACATGCTGCTTAAAAATGTGTTATAAGTATTAAAATCTAGTGAAAGTTGAAATGTAATCTAATAGGATAATGAAACATATGAAACGGAATGAGGAATAATCGTTGTATCACTATGTAGAGATATCGATTTCATTTTGAGGATTCCTATATTCTTGGGGAGAACTTCTACTATATTCTGTATACATGATATAATAGCCTCTCCCAACAATGGAATGCCAACAATTATCGAATTATTCACCAGTTTCTCAGGTATACCTTGTATACCTAATATCTTGTATACCTGATATCATAATGTTCAATAACAGTAAAGTGCTAATAATTATGTATTTTTTTGCCGATTTTTCAATATTTCACCTGTTTATCGGTGTCAAAGTACTACGTTTAGTTTACTGTAGGGTTAGTTGATTTTTTTACGGCTAAATTTATGTTGTATTACGGGCTCGAGTAATACCGGAGTGTCTTGACAATCCTAATATAAACAGTCTTAGGGAAGTAACCAGTTGTCAAAACAGTTTATCAGATTAATTCACGGAATGTTACTTATCTTATATATTATATAAAATATGAATCATATTAAGTGGTGGAAGCGCGGAATCTCGGATCTAAACTAATTGTTCAGGCATTTATACGTTTGGGTAGTTCAGCTAGGGAAGGCCGGGTTTTATCTCATGTTGTTCGTTTTGTTATAAGGTTGTTTCATCTGTGTTTTATGAACGTTTAGGATGACGTATTGTCATACTGACGTATCTCATTTTGAGATACAACAATTTACAGTTGTACTGGTCCTATAGTGTAGTGGTTATCACTTTCGGTTTTGATCCGGACAACCCCGGTTCGAATCCGGGTAGGACCTTTTTTATTCATTTTTACATAATATATGCTGAATATATTGGTTAAAGAGGTTTTTTTAGTTCCCAAATGTCCACAGTAAAGTAGATAAAGCAATAGCTATTTCCATCAAATCCAAACAATATTGTATTACCCACTTATTATTAAACAATGCATTTATTGGAGAAACACCCGCTTTCCGGGTAATAGCAGTCTATTTATTCTCATTCATTTATAAGCGGCGGAGAAAAATGATTGAGGAATTGATATAATTACACAGTAACTTTACGGAGCCTAAGGTAACAAGTGAAGTTTGGATAGCAGTTTTATTCCCATTTTTATCTGCAGTATAGGGAACTTGGAATCACCTTTTGAAAGAAGAGAAATGCCTGGATTTACAGCTCCAACAAGAAGGCAGGTGTTGTCTTTATACAAGGAATTCATCAAGAATGCTAATCAATTCAATAATTACAACTTCAGGGAATACTTTTTAAGTAAAACAAGGACTACTTTCAGAAAGAACATGAATCAGCAAGACCCAAAAGTGTTAATGAACCTATTTAAGGAAGCTAAGAACGACTTAGGTGTCTTGAAAAGACAGTCTGTTATTTCTCAGATGTACACATTTGACAGGCTGGTCGTAGAACCATTGCAAGGAAGAAAACACTAAAACCTGGCCTAACTGGTCATTGCATGTAAGAAAGAACTTTCCAGTAATTTTTTCCTTCTCACGTCAGGAAATTCGTATGGTTATATCTTATAGAGAGGTGGCCGCCTTTAATTTGGAAAAGATATTATTAGATGATATTCCTAATTTTCGACCGATACTTTGCATGGTTGGACTTCAATTAGATCATGTAATTTACTTCCTTAATATCAATAGCATTTCTTTTTTGGTAGAAGATTTTTCTTTTCTTTTCTTTTCTTCAACCCACATGGGACTATAAGAGGAGAGTTTATAGCTTGTATATAAAACGCTATAACTAAAACATAAGCCCACTCTGAGGTGAGATGTCTTTACGGTATGATAACAAGCTGATGCAATGAGAGATCCTATGAATTGCTTGGATTCTTTTACATCAGGCATAAAGTTTCCGAAGTATGCAATAAAATGAGTATTTGCTTATTTATTGTTTGTATCGGGCGATCTTACACCTACTTTATGTGCGTAATAGTTGCATCTTCTTTTTTCGGACCATTCCATCGGATAAACTTCTTAGGTAAAAGTGAAAAAAAAAAAAAATTCGCTTATATATTAATCAAGTCATCACTTGGAAGCCGTTCTCTTCCGTTTACAACACGAAGAGCCAACTGTTTTCTTGTGTCATTCTTTAGCACTCTTTCTTTTTATTTTTACATTTTTTAATTAAGATCACCAAATATACCGGGAATATAATGAAGAGAAAAACTGCTGAAGTTAAAGGTGAGAAGGAGAGAAATTCCAAACAAATTTCCCTCGAAGAGGACAAGATAAAGGGTATGTTCAACCCTAAAATCTGGGACAAGACTTTCCAGGATGGCTTGAAAAAGGAAATTGAAGACTCTCAGCCTTACAACTGGGGTACTATTCATGAATTGGTTAATGACGATCTTCTACGTGCTGTTCGTAAAGAAATAGAAACTGAGATCCATTTCACTAAAAAAGAAACCGATATCTATAGAGTCAACCAAAGTGGTGACTTGGCCAATTTGTCTGGTCTGGACTGGGATGACTTGTCCCGTTTGCCTAATTTGTTCAAGCTGCGCCAGATTCTGTATTCCAAGCAATATCGAGATTTTTTTGGCTACGTCACCAAAGCTGGTAAATTGTCTGGTTCTAAGACCGACATGAGCATCAACACTTACACAAAGGGATGTCACTTGTTGACTCATGATGACGTTATTGGCTCTAGAAGGATTAGTTTCATTTTATACCTACCAGATCCCGACAGAAAATGGAAATCGCATTATGGTGGTGGTCTAAGACTTTTTCCAAGTATTTTACCAAACGTTCCACATTCCGATCCATCTGCTAAACTAGTTCCACAGTTCAATCAAATTGCTTTTTTCAAAGTTTTACCGGGTTTCTCTTTCCACGATGTCGAAGAAGTCAAAGTTGATAAGCACAGATTATCTATTCAAGGATGGTACCATATTCCACAAGTTGGCGAAGAAGGTTACATACCTGGTGAAGAAGAAGCGTGGGTCCGTAACAACACATCCACTTTGGCGCAGATTGAATCTAATGTCCTAGAAGATTTTGAATTTCCAAAGGACGAGAGAAATATTTTATCATTTCATGAAGTGAAGCACTTTGAAAAAATGCTCAAGGGCGATGCTGGCGCAAAAACTGATAACACACCTAAAGAATCTATGACTAGTGTGATTTCTGATTCGGTTAAGTTGTCTGAAGCCGAGTTCACCTATCTATCTCAATACATCTCTCCTGAACATTTAAGCTCGAAAGGTATCGAAAAACTACAAAAGCAGTTTGTTGAGAACTCTTCTCTACAAATTGAGTCGTTTTTAAATGACGATAAATCAGAATTGTTAAAGAAGGTTATCAAACAAAAAGAGTTGGAACAGGAATGTCCTTATCATTCAAAAGATGTGAAAGCTCCGTGGAAAACGGCTATTCCTCCACACAAAGCCCGTTATTTGTACATCGACGGTAAGGAATACCGTAATTTCCAAACAGAAGCTGATATTCTTGAGGCGCTGAATAACAATGATTTGCCAAACTTTCAGTTTACTAAGGACGCAATTAAAATTATCTCCGATGCTTCCGGAAATAGTAGGGAAAACAATTTTGATGCAGAATTAGCGTTGATTGACCTAGCTGTATTTCACAAGAGCACAATTTTCAAGAAATACCTAGCTCTTCTAACTTCTTTGTGCCCAGTCAGTGAGCAAATCCTTATTAGAAGGTTTAGGCCAGGAATGGATTTCACATTGGCCACCAAATGTCGCTTTAATGAACTTTTGAAAAGCAATCCAGATATAATCGATGCTGTCTTGGAAGGTACTTTGTGCTTGACACCTTCTGCCGGTTGGGAATCCGGAGAGCTTGGTGGTTACGAATTGTACATGATGGACGACGACGAAGATAATAAGCAATACTTAAAGGAAGACGTTGAAGACGCTTCTGTTTATCGTGCGGATGACAGTGGTGATTCAGTATTGATTAATGATCCACCTGCTTGGAATACTTTCAATTTGGTCTTGAGAGATGAAAGTGTTTTGGAGTTTGTTAAGTACGTCAGCTGGAGCGCTAAATCTAGTAGATGGGATGTCAAAATGAAGTGGGATGTCAAATCATGTGATGAAGATGGTCAGGAAGATGAAGCGTAAACAATTAACCCGTCTTATTAAGTAAATGGCAGCTTAGATATTTATAAAGTTGTATAATAGAAGTAATAAAATTATTTGAAAAGTTATTCGTCAATTTCAGCTTATTCCTCTGGCGTGAATATCATTACCATAATCCAAATTCGAGTAAGCGAATAAAACGGGTATATTAAAGAAATATAAGAATGAATATAAGTTTAACTTAAGATCTAATTGCGATTCTTTTTACATATTGTATATTTACAGACAGAACTATGAAATGCCTTATTTTCTTAATTATTTCATGTGGAGAAGCATTAGTGTAGTACAGTTCACATTAATCCTATTGCCTGGCACCGTCTAATGGCTTTCGATAGTCTTCTTTGATTCTTTGCCGATAAGCCTGTGATATCCCTATGTTGGATTCTTCCCGTGGAGGTCACATATCTTGAAAGTATTCTTGGTCTTGCATAAAATTCTAGTGGATTTGCACCGGACTTCATTATATCGTTCCTGTTTGAGTTCTTGTTTGCCTGATATTTTCTATCTAAATGGATTCGTCCCATAGAGAAGTCAAATGGATCGTAGATAGTACCTTTGGGAAGTTTTTTGGACAAAGACTGATCGATTTTCTTTGTTTGTTGCGTTCTCCCCATTTCAATATTGACACTCTTCTTTTCTTTGATACCGAAATTGTATAGAGCACGTTTAAATGTGGAGCTTACTGCTCCCTTGATGATAGGTTGCATACCGTTTTGAATTTTTATGCCTGTGGTGGCATTCATCTTGAACATCCGAAGTTTTGTGTAGAACCTTGCCTTTTTGGTTAGAACTGTAACACTGTTAATAATGGACTCATATTTAAGTATGTAAAGTAATCCTAGATATTTTTTCCCCCAACAGGTTACCCTACAATGCAATTTAAAGGCATAATAGAACATCTAATAGAAGTGGGTGATTATAATGAGTAAGAAGACGTAATGATCATAAAACAAAATACTAATAAGCTATGGTGCAATGCAAGATCCCAATATTTGCCAGCATTGCCAGTTGAAGGATAATCCAGGCGCATTAATTTGGGTGAAGTGTGATAGTTGCCCGCAGTGGGTCCACGTGAAATGCGTGCCTTTGAAACGCATTCACTATTCAAATCTTACAAGTTCTGAAGTTCTGTCTTATCCAAATTCTGCGAAGCAAATCAAGAGCTACCGTTGTCCTAATCATAAGGAAGGAGAATATCTTACCGCATACGCTCTCATCACACAAAAAGGAAAGCGGCAAAGGAATAAAGAAAACCCTGAAGATAGTCATATAAATAAGCGGTATAATTTCAGAAAGAAGAAATTACTTGACTATATCGCTTTGAATGAGGGTGAATCGAAAAGGGATAAAATGAATCACCCTCATAAGGAGAGTTTCATGAAATCTTTTGAAAAATGGAAAAATGGCTCAAATATTATAAACGCCGCTGACTTTGCTGAAAAGTTTGATAATATAGATGTGCCGTACAAGATCATCGATCCACTGAATAGCGGAGTATATGTACCGAATGTGGGCACAGACAATGGATGCCTCACAGTTAATTATATCACCGAAATGATAGGCGAGGATTATCATGTTGATGTAATGGACGTTCAATCACAAATGAATGAAAATTGGAACTTGGGATCTTGGAATGAATATTTTACAAATACTGAACCAGACAGGAGGGATCGAATAAGGAATGTTATATCATTAGAAGTCTCTAATATTGAGGGATTAGAACTAGAGAGGCCCACTGCAGTTAGGCAGAATGATCTTGTTGATAAAATTTGGAGTTTCAATGGACATTTAGAAAAAGTCAATGGGGAGAAGGCGGAGGAGAATGACCCCAAGCCAAAAGTGACCAAATATATTTTGATGTCTGTAAAGGATGCTTATACGGATTTTCATTTGGATTTTGCCGGTACCTCTGTTTATTATAACGTTATCTCAGGACAGAAGAAGTTTTTATTATTTCCACCTACCCAATCAAACATAGATAAGTATATTGAGTGGTCTTTAAAAGAAGACCAAAATAGTGTTTTCCTCGGTGATATTCTTGAGGATGGTATTGCGATGGAATTAGATGCTGGTGATTTGTTTATGATTCCAGCTGGATATATTCATGCAGTTTATACACCAGTAGACTCTTTGGTATTTGGAGGCAACTTTTTAACCATCCGTGATTTGGAGACACACCTTAAAATTGTGGAAATTGAAAAGTTAACAAAGGTTCCTAGAAGATTTACCTTCCCGAAGTTTGATCAAGTGATGGGTAAATTATGCGAGTATCTTGCGCTTGATAAAAATAAAATCACTAGTGATGTCAGTGATGGGGATTTGCTTTCCAGGACCACTAATTGCGCAATTCAATCACTTCATGCATACGTTATAAAACCTGAAGTTAAGTACAAGCCGTTAAATTTCACTTCAAAGAAGCATTTAGCGAAAGCTTTAGCCGATCTTATTTCGTAAAATTTCTTCTTGTCCGCCACGTTCTTGTATCTTTTATTTCATCCTATGCTCTCGATGAATGAGATCTACTTTAGCAATTGATACAGTATAACCCTGACATTACATTTAGGGAATAATCGCCCCAATATAGGTTACAAAACATTAATATATATGTAAATATATGTGCGCGTATATATATATATATATATATATAAAGGGAAAATTAATATTCTATCATTAAAGTGAAGAAGAAAGGTGGATTTAAATTCCAAGTCTTTTCAATTGTTCTAAACGTTCATCAATGGCATGTTCAAATTGGTTTGAAGTATTTGTCCGCTCACTTAGTAACTTGGCATGAATACATTGTAGCGCTTTTATGGAGTCAGATTCATTGATAACGCAGGATATGTTTATTTCATTTGCCCCTTGAGAAATCATTTCAATGTTGATGCCTTCTTCAGCAAGAGTAGTAAACATGGTACCAGCAATGCCGATGTATTGTTTCATATGTTTACCAACTAATGAAACAATAGACAACTTCTTTGTGATATCAACAGAACCTAAAATTCTCAATTTTTCCTCAGCTTGTCTCAGAGATTTTAATGAGTCTGCATCTGGAATGGGCAAAGCCATCGAAACATGAACTTCAGAAGTAGATATTAAATCTACGACTAACTTGTACTTATCCAGGATGGTAAATATTTGAGCTAGGAAACCATGGGATAGGGTTTTCTTATTGGAATGAATGTTGATGACGAAAATGTCATTTTTGGTGGTGATAGCAGTGGCACCTCTCTTTCTCTTTTCATAGAAAGATGAGGATAAGTTCTCAGGAGGATGTGGTGGAGTAGATTCACCCTTCTTTGCTACATTATCTGGGTAGATAATGGTACCGTTACCTAATGGATTTTGAACATTCTTGATTCTAATAGGAATCTTAGCCCTAATAACTTGTTCCATCGTAAAAGGATGTATAACTTCGGAACCATAATATGTTAATTCAGAAGCTTCTTCTGGAGTAACACTGTCTAGCAAACGTGCTTCAGGAACCTTACGAGGATCAGCAGTAAATATACCATCAACTTCCTTCCAAACTTGTAGTTCATCAGCATTTACAGCAACTGCTATCAAAGCGGCACATAAATCGGTATAGCCACGACCAACACCATTCAGAAGACCAGTTGGAACTAAACCAAAAAACCCTGTAAAGACTGGAACGATACGCTCTTTAGCACTTACAAAGGGGGCCAATTTTTCTTTCAATGCTTGAACCAGGAAAGTGTAGAAACTGTTATCCAAAGCGCTGGCACTGAAATCAGAGGGAACAATGTGGCTCAAATCCACATATTTGGCCTTACAGCCACGGTCATTACATAAAGCAGTCATGAACAAACAACTCAACTTCTCACCACATGACATCACCAGATCTACTGTACGTGAACTCACTTCACCCAAAACTTTTGAAGCATTTAAATATTTCTTGACCAGTTCAAGTTCTTTATTGGTATCATCCACTAACTTGGCTTGCAAGGCAGGATTGAGAATGAAGCGGTCGGCATTATCGATATGGTCTTGTCTGATAACTTCGATAATGTCTTGAAATTCAGATTCTTGCGAAGCCAAATCACAACATTTCAAAAGACGAGAAGTGGTACCTTCAGCCTTGGTGTATGAAGAACGGGCGGAACAAACGACAGCGACATTATTGTTTGGGCCGTCAGGTTTAGAATAGTGCTTCACAATGTCATCCACTATTTGGACGGGAAATTTACCGACAGATGTACCACCGAACTTTTGCACGACCCAGTTCGAATGACTTGATGTAGGTTGGAAATCCATTGGCATGTAAAAGTTAAAAAAAATGAAAGCTTCTGTGATAAAATGCGATAGCTATGTGAGCTTAAGCGATGGAGAGAGTATTGGCTACACAAATATCCTTCAATGAGTAGAGCACTGTTAAAATAGAAATAAAATAATTATCCAGCAGTATTCTTATATATGGATATTATACATTATTTCTTCGAAGCTAAAAGAATCTCTGGAGAAGACTGCGTACGGAAAGTGAAAAAAAAAAAAAGTGATGATGAAATTTTCGTTTGCTAGTGAAAAAGAAAGAAAAGGTGAGTCATGGGCCTGAAAAATACACGTGGTTAGAGCCACAGTAGAGTAAAAAGTTGATATTAGGGGAGTTCTAGAAAGAAAAGGATCCTGTGAGACCAATGACAGTGATTGTAAATTGTGGGAGTGATATTTGATGTTACTATCAAATAAGGCCTCAGCCTCTGAATATGTTCACCTAAAAATTGTAGAAGATTCAATCGCGAGCGGCTGGCAAGTTTGGGCATGCATCGAGTATTGCCGTATATCGAAACTACCTTATAAATGTGTTTCTGATATGGCACTTTCAAAGTTTTCCTGGGCCTGTTCTTGGCTTGAGAAATTTGGCAATCATAACAAAACTCTTAGTATGAAAAGAAATTGTAGGACGAATATTTATTAAGACATATGCAAAGAAGAACAAACTATAAATGCCGGTCATTTACTAACTTTATGAAATCCTGTGTATACAATATTCCTCTAGCACAGAGTGTTTACGATAAACCTTGCCGATTGAATCGATCAGCTAACCGGTGGTTGGTAAGCCTACATAAGCCTTGAACGAATCGTAAATTAGCCATTGGAAACTTGTCAAAGTACCGATCATGACAATTCTCACCATTAACCCATTCCACAACCCAGTAAAGCCAATTTTTTGATATATTCTTTTAGAGGCTACAGACATGGACTCGTTGGCCTTTCTTTCGCTATTGATCTTGGAAACCATAACGTCTGCAGGATGTGAGACTGCAGCACATAATATACCTGCCAGATAACCACCTACAAAACTGACTGATATTTGCTGTAATGCGTTCATTTCTTCTTTCTTTTTAGGTAAAACACTGTATATTTTTTGAACAATTTTTTCGAATGAGGTAAACTTACACATTGTGTAAGGAATCTGTCTGCACCATAGGGGAACAATACCTTTATAAAATGCTTTCATACCTCCACTTTCTGCATACATTTTTTTCCATCCATCAACAACGTTATTGCAAAAGGGCGGCATAGTAGTCTGCTGTTTCACTTTAATAGCTTCAAATGGGCACAACATGATATCAGCGAGGAATTCAGCGGTCGCTGAGGCCATCAAGTACACAGTGACACCAGGACTTAACCAACTAGAATACAAATGCTTGAAATACTCATAACCACCATACTTACCTGCACCTTGTAGCGAATATCCGACGAATGTAGCACCAAACCCAGTGTATACTTTCTTCCAGCCTTCATTAGCTATAATCTTACGGAACCCTTGTAAGTTTGAAGTATACAACTTGGGATTGACCTGTAGCCTACATTTGACAAGATCTAGTGGAGTGATCGAAGAATGTGTTGGACCGCACGCAATTATACCACCTAAGGTACATGTGGCATAAAACTCTTTCGTATATAATTGGATTTTACGTGGTTGTTTATTGGACTCCATGCTTTACAACTGTCAATGAGTCCGTTCTCTTTTTCCCTTACTTTATTTTTTTAGAATTAAAACAATAACAGAACACTTTCAGTTAACAATGTGTCATTGACTGCCTGGAAAAAAAAATAAAATATCTATAAAACACAAGCAAAATGAAAGTATATTTGGTAGGTCCCGCTGTATTTATATCAAATGTAACAGGGTATGCAGAAAATCGATATATCCATTTTCCTTTTTATTAAGCAAAATGAAACTAAAAACAAGGAATAAACCTAAAAAAGATCTCCTTATTTCGCTAATACCCCTGAAGTCCAACTTTTGGTTAGCCGAGATCTTAGCCGAATGAGATTGTGAAATGCAACCCAAAGTGACCGTTGTTGCTAGCTAGCATATGAATGAATCTAAGAACTGGAAAGGCAAGTTAAGGGCCAAAAATAATGACTTGAATATTTTGCAGTATCTACGTTGAATTAAAGTATTCTTCGTAAGCGGTACTTTTCACTTGCTACTTGTCACCTTATTACCTATGTGCTGAGAGGGTAATGGTACGATGTTCCTTTTTGACACAATGCGTCTTTTCCCTATGCTGTAACAAAAAAAACAAAGGCCGAGGTTCGGATTTCTTAGCAGATCACGTGCTGACTTTTTGGAATACACCGTTAAAATTCTCACACGGTTAGTATTTACATTTTTTCAAGAATAGGGTTTTGCCGCTTACCTTGATATGCGGGCGATTTTGCGGGATTTCTGACATCTAATAACTTAGTAGTCATTGAAGGAACAAAGTTTTAGTCTTATTCGGATGTTTCCCTTCTTATTTTCGAAATGAAGCTTTTTGGAGAGATGGGGATAGGTGGCTTTTTGTGCCTTCCTCGAATGTCTAGCCGAGTCTTGCGATGGAAGGGCTAGACAGCATGTTTTAGAGATGTAGTAAGTTATATTATAATCATATTATAATTGCCTAAATATAGACGTATATCATATACAATAGCAAAAATACATAATTACGAACATAAAAATGAAAATAACTTTGGTCAAACAGCGTGAGCTGTCAAACGTATAAATCTTAAAAAACGTGTATTAAGTATGAGCTAAGAAGGCGCTCATCAATAGAAAACCGGATTAAAAACATCGAAAATTATTGAAAAAATATTAAGTGTAGTGTGGAAATGAATGAGTAGAAAAAAGATAAATTAGAAAACAGAACATCAACTTCGTAAATAGTAAAACGCTAAGCCAGACTAGGTAGAACTGACTTTGCATACCTCTCTTGGCGGCAGTAAGCAGATTAGCTGATTTAAATCACTGCAAGTAAGGAACATCGCTCTTGTTTCTGTTCATGACTGTTCTATGAGCACCAAAGTAGAAAACGAAAATGAAAGCGAAAATACTCAAAAAAATCTCTAAATCTTGCATTGTAGTGTGTACTGTGTAGTAAAGCTATTGTTTGTTTTTATTATTTCTATGTAGAATTCTGTAAAAGGACGAAAAGAATGTTTCCAAGCAGTATGTCTACCTCTGTCGTTGTAGAAGGGATTCCTACTTCTTTATATACAAAATGCACATCGGTAGAAATATCTAATTCTCTATTTAATTGAATGCATAAGGGGTACCAAAAAATCTCTCTTCACGTCTTATAGCTGAACAGTTATCGGATATAGGCTACCACATAAAAGAACAGGGATGTCCTAATACAGCAATCATTTTTTTTTTCATTACGTAAAAAGTAAAGTAAACCATCCATTCTCCCTTCTTTCAGTCAAATGCCGCAGTCCCTTACATTTCAAACTGAAGCGTCGGGATGAGACTGTAGAAAGAAGTAGGAGTAGTATGCAAAAAAAAAAAAAAAAAAAAAATATAACCTCTGCCGGAAGTGAAGGCACAAAAATAGCTCTCTCTAAATGGGCGGTGGAAGGGTGTTCAAAAGTAAAGAAATATAGGCGCACTTCTGAAGTCATCGTAGGTGAATAAGCAAGTCTTTATCGGCATGTTCGGGGTTTTTTTTACCAATGACGATTTCTGTCACTTAACTTTTTAGGCCTTCCGTGGTCGTGTCATAGCAACCCCTAGTTTTCTCTTCACATTTTGTCGCGTTTCCGTCGCACAGTAAGAGCTGTATAGCGTTGAATGAATGTAAAAAATGCTCACTGAAGGACGGTAGCCTTTACCAGTCTTTTACGTGCCGAATGCACATTTGTATATACGCCCACACACATCGAAGATCGGCTCCCGATTTCTTGTGAGATATTTATCTGTTTATTTGCTTATTTGTGATTTATGTATATTTACTTGAAATATTCTAGCATGTTTTAGAGTTATTTATCGGAGTTCGGTCCCAATCATGAGAGTAACTCAGGCCAAGATCTAGCAAGTCATTTTGCTTTTTATGTCCATTCTTCATCTCCTTCCTTCTGGTTGCCTTCATGCTGCCGCCGCGAAGGGATCGTTAAAGCCATCCATTACAACATCCACCTTATAATTATTCCCGTTGTTGTTGTCCCAGTACTCTTCGCGCTCATAGTCGTTACGTGTAGAATAATGAATGCAAAATTCTAACTTGCCGCGAGGATCCACTTTGCTGACATCATCGATAATGAAGTGGAAAATGTCCATGTTAGTGCCCGGCAATATTCCATCGCCATCACTGATGTAAACGCATTCCACTTCATGTGTTGTTCTCCAACTATCCCACGTATATCGTACCACCACTCTTTTATCATAGAAAATGTTTTTCACTAGTATCCTTCCAGCAATTAATCTTGTACAGCCAGCGTTATAACCCTTGGCCACACCATTACAGTCATTACCATTGTGGCTATTGGGAATATTATAAAATGAGGAGGAATTTGAAAAGTAATTGTTGTCTCTATGGATGTATAATGACAATTCTTGTAGAAAAACTTTCTTATTTTGTGATAAATTGATAAAAATGTTCAGCTTTAAACTTTTAGGATTCTTGTTGCTTAAAATGGGGAAGTTCTTGCTGTATAATCCAACAACATGGTAATTTTTTGAATTACGATCTGAAATTTCATGAGCACCGCCACCATTAACGAATTTTTTATTTGATTTTGATGGTGGCATGTCGGTCCTGTTCTTTAGGAGGTTCTGAAATCTTTTACTTTTTCTTAATTTTGTATTGTTGGTGCCTTTACCATTGTTTGGATTCGAAATTTTAGCAGGATGTGCGAAGCCTTTTGGCGCAACTGTCGTCAAGTCATCATCTATGGATGTCGTTTCTAATCCAGATGATAGCATTTTTGTCTCTTCTTCCGGGTCCACCATTAAATTCACTGGCTTATGCTTAAAGCTTAGACAATTATCGTGTTGTTCAGTTTTATTAACGTTTATAGGGCTTTCATCCTCAGCAAAATATTTTACAGGTGCCGCCTGATCAAAGTGAACACTCTTACTCCTAATCAACATCGGACTACCGTCTCTTGCTTGGACACCATTCCCGCTCCTTATACCTGGGGTTGTAGGTAATGATTTTGATCTTCTCTTCAATGAGCTCTTCAATAGTTCACCTGACTTTTTATATACAGGTGGCGCAAATGGAATTAGAATTTCTTCATCATATTCAAAATTCATATCATTGCCAGGTGACTTAGCTTCGGGATATTCTGCTTGAAAAGATTTTGGTACGGTGGATTTGGGGGAAAGGGGAGGCAGCTCTATTTTGAATGGGGGTCTCGTACTGCCATTTAATGATTCTACGGAAGTGTGATTCTTGGCAGCGGCAATTTTTGACCAGCCGCTCTCATTATCAACGTTTTCATCATTCCCTGCGGAGAAAATTCTTTTGTTTAAATCAGTGTTTCTTTGCACTTCTTCCTCTGGGAACCTGTTCGCTCTCATTTGAGTTACTCTCTGAGGTTTATGTAAAAACTTCAAAGAGTTTAAAGTCTCTTCCGTACTTCCATCTCGTTCTTTGTTGTATAGGTCCGAATTCACTCTGTAACCCTTGAAATCTGTTTCAAGATCTGGTAGCTGCTGGTTTTTATTTCTGTCTAGTTTTTCATTCTTCCTCTCAAACTGTTGGGGTTTCTGTTCTGCCTTTATATACATTGTTGCGTTGATGAAATCCTAATAAACTTGGGCTGTAAGAATAAAATTTTGACAAGATATCTGTACCCGTTCCTATTAAACTTGTTTCTGAGTACAACGGAGATCTTTTTGATGTTCAGCCTACTAAAAACTATACCTTACAGAAAGAAAAAAAAAAGTCCAATGTGGTTCCTTTCTCCTCAATCAAACAGAATGCCAACCTTCCTTGTTTCTTTTCCTTTTTTACTACTAAAAGGTTTTATAAACCAGACTTCTCTCTTTAAACGTCCCGTCAACCCTGCCTTTAGTAACTGCTTTCCCGTCTAGCTTTCTTTTCGTTCCTATTGTTTTAACCGTATTGTATGCAGGTTTACCTTCTATAAATATGCACTGAACTGGAAAGGCTATGTTTGAAAAGCTTTAGTTTTCTTCTGTTGAACGGATGGGCCCTGTGTTGCTTATTACGCAATGCAGTATATATAAAGGAACTCAACCTGAAGAAGAATATGCAAGATATAGAAAGACCGTTGCAATATCGAAATATTTCCTGTTGGATAGAACGAACTTCTTGGCCCCTTCATTGAGAAGCGTAGCTGATACACATTTTTGGTAAAAGACCTCATGGTAGCAGCCCCTTTCCCCTTAAAAAGACTTAATATGGCATACTGTTTTTCTTTTATGCGCTTCATTCCACGGCAAAAAGAACCTTTCCCCGCCCCCACTCTGCGACAGGAGTTTGCCGCCCATCTCCACAATAGGCATAGTTGTCGGTACCTTCCAGCGCTACGTCAGCCTCTTCCGGGCAAAAAATCGACGTAGCATGGAAAAATGCATTCTAGACAGCTTTATGCGTTACGATCCCCAATCTATGCTCCCTGGGGAGAGTTTGTACAGGTTTTCTCCAAAATAAAAATACCTACAAAACTCCGAATATTTATGGGTAGCTCCAGTTTTCGAAAATTGGAGAAATGAAGGGGGTTGAAGAAGAAGGTTTCATGAGCATGAAGACGGTAGTAAAGCTGACAAATATGCTACGAAGATTTAACTTCCTGGGGAAGTAGCAAAAAAAAAGAAAAAATATTCACAGAGATAACCTCAAAACACACTTGGGAAGTCATGAGGGGTAACTTAGAATAAGATAGAACTCTATCAAATTATTGCCTATAAAAAATACAAAATTAATCGGGATTTGGCTTCCCTTTTTCTGTTCTATCTTATACACGACAATTAGAAATTTCGAAAACCATGATATCAGATGCGCCGAGTCTTTTCAATTCATCTAAAACAACACCCTTCGTTTTTCTCTCAATCATGGAACTAACAGCAACCCATCCTTCATCGTCAATTTTGGAAATGGTTGGTGCTCTACGGCCAGGCGTCACCTTCAACAGTTCAGGCAGCTTGTCTTCAGGTGCGTTATAAATACATGAAACGAACCTTTGAGCGGTCATGACACCTTCAATTCTTGATTTGATAGTAGCAATCAAACTCTTATCGCTCTTTGGGTTCTTTGATTCTATTAGGTAGGCACTTGTGCTTAGGACGGTGGCAATATCAACTAAACCTGCTGCCCTCATTGTCTCACCACTCTCTACAAGATCTACAATAGCATCACCAATTCCCAGAGCACATGATGCCTCCACGGAACCACTGACAAACTTTATCCTTGTGGTCATTTTTTCAACAGTAGTACCTTCCAAATCGGCAAAGTATTTTTCAGCAAGTTTCACGAAACTGGTAACAATGGTTTTGCCAATTAACTGTTCTGGCTTTTTATACTCGCCATTTACGGGGACTTGTACCTGCAATTTACAGTTACCAAATTGCAAATCGATTGCTAAGTCTACGTCGACGTTAGATTCACGAACTTGGTCAACACCAGTTATACCAAGATCACATTTACCTTCACCAACAAAAGTTGGAATATCTGCAGCGGGCAGAAAGACCAACGCTACAGGTAAGCTTGTGCTTAGTGCAATGTCTAATCTTTGAGAGCGGTGAAAGGTAATATCAGCACCATTCAAAATAGAAACACTTTTAGAATATAAACGACCTTTCTTTGGGATTGCAAACAGTAGTCTATCGGTTAGATGGTTCACCAAATCCATTTTTCTATTGAATTTTTTAGAAACCTATCCTTTCTTTTCTATTTTCAAAGATTCAAACCGTTAATAGGAGTAAAATGCCAAAGTTTAGACGGTAAATACTTGCAGTTCACTGCGTATAAATGGACTTTCAGGCGAGTATATTCTGCAAAAATATTTTATAAGTTCCAACGGTAGAGGTGACTCACTTGGAAGCTTTTTTTTTCAATCGTTGGCTACGTGCGTACACGTGTTTTGCGGTCTCGCTTCGAAATGCCGAAATGAAAGAATTTCCGGGAAGAGTCACGCTGTTATCAATGACTTTGCAACTAATAAATTAACTAATAAATATTTTAATTAATTTTTTGACAAGGAGTCTAATACCTCGCATGCTAAACAACCTCTCTAGCCGGGTTGCCGGGTTACATCTCGTTCTCTTTACGTTCACATAGTCACATAACCACTAGTCACCTGTGCATTCTTACTTTTTTTTTTTCTTTTTGGCTTTTATTGTAAGACTGATATGCAGGCCACAAAGTCTCAATTAGGTCGCAGCCGTGCAAATTGTCTTGGCATTTTTGAAGTTTTGTATATACCATAGAGATTATCTTTGATATGTTACTAATATTGTAAAATACAGTTTGTAGCTATTTTTATTAAATGAGATGTCTAAATAGTTTACATGAAATTGCATCTATGATACATGACGTGAAATGTGCACGGGGAAATGATCGCCCTAATCATTACTTCCTAACGACCGAAGTATTTTAATTCTAAAGGTCTTAAGATGTTGTAGATGATGAAGGCCCAACTTGCACCCAACTCGAACCCAATGTCACCACCATATTTACCAATTAAGCGGCCAATTTCACCAACCCAATAGGTTTGACACATACCCAATGCAACACCGAAGGCACCAACAATTAAGGCAGCAGTACCTGCGATACCGATAGGTAGATGCTCCCAATTATCCCAATCATCAATATTGTAAGCACTGAAGGAACGTCTGTAGAAGAAATGTTCTGAACATGAGATGGCAATGTAAATAGCTAAGTAGTAACCGATAGAATCCATGAAATTCTCCATAAAGCCATCAAAGTAATAGGTAGCAGGGATGGAAATACCTAAAGTGGCAGCATTACCTGCCATTGTCCAGACTACTCTTGGTATTTTAGCCAAAGGTGCCCACAAAGCTTGAGCGGATAAAGCAACAGTATACATATTTGGAATATTATTTGCAATAGTGGACAGAGCTAACAAAACGCAGCAGAATTGACCAAATCCGTTCAGAGAGTTAGGAACCAGGATAGCATATATGACACCACCCATAGCATTTTTGTCATAATATGCCTTCCAGGTTGGGTCATTAAGAGCAGCCATAGCAGAAGCAGCACCAAGAATCATGGTGAAAAATAGAGGGAACGCTAGACCAGCAACTAGGGAGAAAAAAATCTTGTACTTGTTTGTACTCTTTGGCATATAAACAGTGTAGTCAGCTGCATAGGTCGTCCATCCTGCGGCAAAACCGAAAATAGATGAACCAAAAGAAAGAACACTACCTGCAGTAGTTGCACCTCCTACCCATTCACCACCTTTAAACTTTCCTGATCTCGATAGTTGGGCAATAATAACCAAAAAGACGGCAAAATTGGGTACCCATGACCATTTCTCGTATGCATGAATGACACTGTAACCAAAAAAAGTCACAAGCACGGTACCACCAATAATGATCAGACAACCGGCCCAAATAGGACAGACGTGGCCGGAGCCTTCATTCACCATATTCAGCAGTTGTGCGGATACTGAGGTATTCACAATACCCCAACCGACACAAGCAATAACGTTAATAAGAGAGAAAATTCTTGCCGTTACATTACCAACCAGATATCTTGATAAAATCATCTGTCTTAAGCCCAGTTCTGCACCAAAGACAGAAAAGAACGCAACAAATATCAACCCCATTATATTGAAAAATATGATAACTAAAACACTTTGA
This sequence comes from Saccharomyces cerevisiae S288C, assembly GCF_000146045.2. Classification (NCBI taxonomy): domain Eukaryota; kingdom Fungi; phylum Ascomycota; class Saccharomycetes; order Saccharomycetales; family Saccharomycetaceae; genus Saccharomyces; species Saccharomyces cerevisiae. The sequence goes on from NC_001137.3 coordinate 267,758, forward strand.
CCAAAATTTAGACCGAACACCATGGGTCCTAAGGCACCCAAAGCATATGATGCAATGACCATATTAGCTGAAAACCACATGGACGCAGCATTCAGTATGGAATCGTCCGTTTTTTCATCCTCTGTAACTGGTTCAACACCCTTTGTTTCTGCATTCAAACTGGCAAAGAACTTATGGAACCACGATAATTTTGTGGCCTCTGATGATTCAACGATATACTGTTGGTCATCTTCGGAAGTTGCTGTGAAAGTTTCAGAAGCGGCTACCTTCTTTTCGTTTTCCAAGCTTGAGCCTATTACAGGAGATCTCTTCTCCAAGTCTTGGATTTCGTAAACATTATTTCCCTCTTCCAACATTCTTATAAATCGTTATAATAGAGGATAGGATGTTTTATATGCGAAATTTATATGGATATTGTTGTGAATACTATTACAGTTAAGCTTACTTATCTACATTTCAAAGAAAAATGCCTCCAACGCGTTTTAGACTCACCACTATTTTACTGTCTAAATATTTTTAATGGATATTTATATTAAAACCATTATCTTGGTTGGTTCCCTAACATCTTGATCATCGAGAAAAAAAAAAAAAAAAGGACATGAAAAATTCTGACAATGAAAAAAAAGAAATTAAAGACTCATAATTATTTATTGATAAGGCGAAGACGTAGCAACTATATGTACGTAGAAGTCAATGGCAATCGCGATAAAGCTGTGCATTAATGACCGAACGCGGGCGGCAGACATTTCTGAAAAAGAGTCAATTTGTACGAATACGCCCCCCACTCGGGAAAGGCGATAAAATCGACTGATATTTAGTTCCTTGAGGCCGTTCCATTGGTGACAAAAGAAAACATGCCGCTCGATTTTCTAACACTAAGCAAATCCGCAGAGGAGTATTGCAGTCACTTTGACCGAATAAGACCAGTATCCATCGATTTTCTGTCTTGGATGACCTCTTTGCTGTTCTCCACAGGTAAATCACTTAAAAAAGATATGAGATACGTTAGATTAATTAATTTCAGAAATTAATATGATTACGGAAACTTGGTTGAAAGTGGCTGAATTTACGACGTAATCTGTCTTGACATCTTTTTTTTTTTCAGCGAGCATTCTCTAGGATTTTTTGTTTACTTTCCACTTGGATTTTATCTGTAGGCTTTATCAAGTTCCTGTATGTATGGTTGTGCAAGGCACTCTTCTTCATAAAGGAAAAGATGTGTTGAGATTTGTAAGGCTTTTCATCAGTGTTAGATCTGAGGTGGTGTTCACATTAAATTAATCGACGCAGGATTTGGCGAAAGCTTCTGGCATAATGTTTGGTGTTTGTGGTGTGTGATTTCTTTTTTTGATTTTTTCTTTTGCAGTTGTATTCCCATACATTAAATTGTTCGTGGCACATGAAAAAAAAAAAATAAAATATGAACAGGTCTTTTTTATAGCAGAGTTACGTCGTCTACAGTTGGACAGGCGATTGACTACTAAATTCCCATGGCTATGGATGACGATGATTAATGAAGAAATAGTAGCTCGACAACATTACAAAAAGCATTATTCATAGAGCGCTAGAGCCATGAAAGTTTTCTTGTGATATGAATTATTTTTATTCGTGCTTTATATAAAACAGTTAATTAGGTACATAAGAAAAGTAACATTTTCTTAAAGTTTATTTCTTAGCCTTCTTTTCAGATTTCTTGGCAGCTTCGGTTTGTTCCTTGACAACCTTCTTGACAATTTTTTGTTCTTCGATCAAGAAAGCTCTAATAATTCTTTCCTTAACACAGTTGGCACATCTGGAACCACCGTAAGCTCTGGAAACAGTCTTGTGGGTCTTGGAAACAGTGGCGTATTGTCTTGGTCTCAAAGTAGAGATACCTTGCAAAGCGCTACCACAGTCACCACACTTTGGTCTGGTAGCTAACTTCTTGACATGTTGGGCACGCAAAATACCACCTGGGGTCTTAACAACCTTGATTTTGTTAGAACGGGTGTTGTCTATTTGAAAATGTTTTCAGAAAGTTGGTATACTTTCTCATTTGAAAAATATGTTAGTACGAAATGTTTCAATAGGAAGGAGTTCGAGAAAACTTTAAAAGAAATTTTCGTAACACAGATTGAGATTATTAGCTCTAGTCAGTATCAGGGTTAAAAGTGGCTGCTCTTATTAACTATCGTTTTTCTTCTCATTGCTACTAATATTGTATTATTTCTGGACACAATATTTCGCGCAGAATAAGTTATTGATAGTGGATTACAAAAACGGGGTAAATTGCTTTTGATAACTATACTAGGACCCCTGACATGGTATCCTCTCCTCTCTTGCTCTTTTTTAGTTGAATAATCATCATCTCGTCAGAATTTCTCGTAATTTATAAGTGTGCCTTTAACATACATGGATTTCTTCTTCTGAAAGTAACACGTTGGGCCATCTTTGGTTGTTCTGTTATGCAGTCTACACGTTAATACCGTTTAACACTAAGCGTAATTAATCTATAATATTTCAATTCCTTCTAGATAATATCCTCTGCGCCTAGGCTCACGAAATTACACGGAGGAAGCGTCGACCAGGCGACTCGTTGGTAGGGGACCAAGCGCGAGTAACTACCAGAATCGCCTTGGCTCAGTAGAAAATGACGGCCTAAAGGGAACCTAGCGGGGGAGCGTAGTCGTAAGCGGGAACAGCGAAAGTCAAGCTTCTTTTTTTTTTCACAATATATGGAAAAAAATTTATCACCCATACATACCACTAAATGTGTTATATATTTGAGAACACCTTTACATCCTAATGTTTAATGGAAAAAACAGTCCTCGAAGAGCATCGTATTTGTAGAAGGAACCAAGTAAATTAGTATACAATGTACAATGTACATTCTTCAGATGGGAAGGTGATGAAAGTCATACTTCTATGGGCTTTATATTATAAAGCTAAAAAATACGTAGTAAAATCCTAAGTTCTAAAAGACGCTATTAAGACTTGCCCTTAATCTCTTTCGGCAGCAATGGCTTCCATTTCCATGTCAACGCCTAATGGCAATGCTGCAACAGCAACGCATGATCTGGCAGGTTTGTGAGTATTGAAGTACTTGGCGTAAACGGAGTTAAACTCAGCAAAGTGATTGATATCTGCCAAGAAAATGTTAACTTTTACGACCCTGTCCAATGAGGAATTGCTTGCTTCTAGAACATTCTTAATGTTTTGAATCACCTGTTCAGCCTTATCAGCAATGGAACCTTCAACTAACTTGTTGTCTGGGGTCACTGGAATTTGGCCAGAAAGGAAAATCAAATTGTTCACTTTCATGGCATGGGAGTATGAAGCCGCAGCAGCTGGAGCGGATTCACAAATAACGGGAGTTAGCGTGGTGACCATAATTCTAATGTAATGATGATGTTCGAAGGGTAAATTTTCTTTCGCTTTTTCGTGGAAACCAAATATCAAAGTTGTTCCTTATCATGTATCCGTTTGATAATGAAGTAAATTAGTATTTCTTTTGTAGGTCAGCAGCTCGCGCTATGGAGAAAGGAGTTATAATGAAACCACGTGAGCACGATGAAATAGCAATATGTTACTATTGATTACCGGATTAGAATGGTTAAAATGGTGAAATAAGAAGAATGATTATTGTGTGCTCAGTATCGGTTGAAACCACTAGTTTTGGCGCTTGACTCCACTCGTGAGTCATGTTTGGACTATATATGTGCCTTGAATATATATAAATATATATATTGCTATATGATCCCGCTGTTTCCAAGAGTAGTAATTACTAGACGGCTGTTGGCATATGTCAATGAGAGATTAGTGTACTCTTCGTACCATCAATCCGCCCATAATCTTCTAAGTGATCTTCCGATCGTATCCATCGAACTTTACTAAAGGCTCTTTTCGGGGTTACCCCTAAATTTTCAGTATTTGATTTGTATTAATGTTTAGCATTCAGGTAGTCGTAGTAAACGGACACATTTGACATTCAACGACGGTACACACGGTAGGAGACGTCAATTTCGGCTGAGATGAGTAGGGCTAGCAAGATAACGTTTGCAGCTTCCTGTCTGATAACGGCAGCGACGGTAGTGGGCGTGCATTATGTGCAAGAAATGGAAAGGGAAACTTTGCATCAGGGTCCGATAAAAGATGCTAAACGAGTCGAAGAAAAGAGGTTGAGAAAGACAAACGGAGTTGCATCATTAGATCCCACAAAAGAAAGGAAAAGGTACTTCAATATGAGTGAACACGAGGAACAAAAAGAGTTGCGAAAGAAGTATGAGACCATGCAACCGCTTAGTGGAGAAGTTGTGACCAAAGATGGAGAGGTGGTTAAAGAATCTAAGAAATAAACACCTGTCGGCAGTAGTTTACCTCTCTATTATAGACTACTCTTGTTTGTATATATGTAAGAATCGTGTAATTATTTTCAAGAAGCCTTCAAATTGAAGGAATAATCTAAAACTCGAATAATATCAATGTTAATCAATAACTATAATCAAGACCTTAATGTGCCTGCTTGCCCCTTTGGGGATTTTACCTCTATTTTGAAATTCCATTCAATCAATCTCTCGACGATCTCTAAGGTAAGATCTCGCCTTGATGTGGCTCTTTTTCTTCCGCCCTTGCGGAAAAAATCTGAATGAACGTAATTTACCTAAGAGATAACAAGGCTAACCTTGATAGAACCTTAAAAAACAGTATTGGTAATTGCAATAGCACCAACCGTAAGTGAGCTAAACTAGTGAAAGATTTTCTAAATCATAACGCGCGGAATTCCAGTTAATATATTACGTAGTCATCCCTCATCATAGAACTGTTTTTTTTTTTTGCAAAGTATTGAACCAGTTATTAGTTAAGTTAATTGTAGCAAATAGCGCCGGTATGTCTATCAAAGGTGATTCCCCCTCATCAACAAATGCCAGTAGTAGTCCGAAGTCTACATATTCAATACAATCGGATGATAAAGCAAACCTTGGCAGTGGTAACGTCGATATACGTACAGATAATTCACAACAGGACAGTAATAATAGACGCGATATTGTGGTAGTGACGAGGGTAGCTTCTGAAGAGACTTTAGAATCACAATCATCTACTTCATCAATGGGAATTAGACCAGAATCATCTTTTAACTATGAGGATGCTTCTAACCAAGCTAGGGTCGAAATGAATAACAGGGTACATGGCTCAAATATGAACACAATTAACAAATATTATCCAGTACGATTCCCAAAGAATAACGAAAGGCAATTGAGCGACACAAATAATTTAAATGAGAAAGTGCAAGGCACACATACAGTTCAATCATCCACCCAGGAAGACAAAATACTCGACGGTGACACAAGCAACTCACAAGTAACCCCGTCTTTGAACATTGCAGAGTTTCCCACAGACAAGCTTCTTAAAATGCTGACAGCGTTACTAACTAAAATTATTAAGTCAAATGATAGGACGGCAGCGACAAATCCTAGTTTGACACAAGAGATTGAGAATGGTAGGTGTCTTGCTTTAAGTGACAATGAAAAGAAATACTTAAGCCCCGTTCTGGGGTTTAGAGGGAAGCACGTACCACAAATTGGTCTTGACCAATATTTCCAGAGGATCCAGAAATATTGCCCCACAACGAATGATGTATTTTTATCGCTCCTCGTGTACTTTGATAGAATATCCAAGAGATGCAATAGTGTCACTACGACCCCTAAAACTAATACTGCAAAACATGAATCTCCCTCAAATGAAAGCTCTCTAGATAAAGCTAACAGGGGCGCTGACAAAATGTCCGCATGTAACAGTAACGAAAATAATGAAAATGACGATTCAGATGATGAAAATACAGGAGTTCAAAGGGATTCAAGGGCTCATCCTCAAATGTTCGTAATGGATTCACATAATATTCACAGATTAATCATAGCAGGTATTACTGTCAGTACGAAGTTTCTGAGCGATTTCTTCTATAGCAATTCAAGATACTCAAGGGTAGGTGGGATATCTTTACAAGAACTCAACCATTTGGAACTGCAGTTTCTAGTTTTGTGTGATTTTGAACTTTTGATATCAGTCAATGAATTGCAGAGATACGCGGACTTACTATACAGGTTTTGGAACAACGCAAAAGCTCAATCGCAAGCACTAGTTACGGGCATGTAGAAATGCGTAATATGCAAGTAGATATATTTACATACACAGTTTCTCTCAAAGGTAGTAATTATCTTATGTGTTAACGTACGGTTGCTAAGAAATAAGCATGGTAACTTTCTTAGGTAATTCTTTGGTATTAAGATATATTCTGAATTACGGTTTGGACTACTTTATTGTTCAGAGATAAGAAACATGTTGAGCAGCACTTTATGGTGTTGCTATATTCCCGTTCAAATACAACAGCAACAAAAAATGCTTATCCCTCATCAAATTGAACAGAAAAAAAAAAACCATATTATTTTATTCAAGCTTATCGCATGATAGACTGTATATGGAGCAGTCAAAATTGACTGCTAACTGAGTTTTCATTTTGGAAATCTTATCATTTTGCGTTCACCGATTCTAACTTATTTTCATCACGAATACGAGAAGGGCAAAGGTGCCGGCGTCATTATGTGACGGAAAGAAAAATTCGATAAGGCCTTTTTTTTTTCACTCATCGTATTGCCAAGCAATTTTAGTCAGAAGTAACACGTATATATATAAGGGCGTAGACGTCCCTCTTAACAGATACTCTGTAGTCCGTGCTAACGTAAACACAGCATTAAAAGTGCTTGTTACTTCACTATTATTAGCATTGAGGCGCGTGTGCTCGGAAAACCTACCATATTATAAAAGGGCTAACAAATATGCCTCAAACGCACGAAATGTCCCTGAACGGCACTCAATACTTAAAATATGAACTTAAAGACCTTGAGTCTCGAGCTCACGATGCAAAGACTCCTTCAACAAATGAATTCTATGATGATGTAGAATCGCACGGAACAGAAGAATTAGTTGAAGCTAAACTGTCGTTTTTGAACAGAATTGCTGCTGGTTTAAGTGCCGAGACAAAGGGTATTGAACCGATTACAGAAGATGAAAAAACTGATGATTCTATACTGAACGCTGCATCTATGTGGTTTTCAGCAAATATGGTTCTGCCTGCTTATGCCATTGGCGCCCTAGGGCCTATGGTGTTTGATCTAAATTTCGGCCAAAGCGTTTTCGTTATTATTTTCTTTAACCTCTTAGGCTTGGTATCAGTTGCTTTCTTTTCTGTTTTCGGTGCAGAGCTGGGCCTAAGACAGATGATTTTGTCTAGATATTTAGTTGGCAATATCGCAGCCAGGATCTTCTCTTTCATCAATTTTATTGCCTGTATCGGTTGGGGTATCGTTAATACCGTAGCAAGCTCGCAAGTCCTGAATATGGTTAACCCCGGTCATCAATGTCCTCTCTGGGCTGGTTGTATAGTTATTATCGGTGCTACTGTAATTGTAACTTTTTTCGGCTATGGAGTCATTCATGCTTACGAGAAATGGGCGTGGGTACCAAATTTTGCCGTTTTTTTGGTAATAATTGCTCGTTTGGCAAGGTCTAAAAAATTTGTCCTTGGGGAGTGGACATCTGGTCCTACTACAGCAGGTAACGTGCTTTCATTTGGATCAACAGTTTATGGGTTTGCTGCAGGCTGGACAACATATGCGGCTGACTATACCGTTTATATGCCAAGGAAAACGAACAAGTATAAAATTTTTTTCTCGCTTGTAGTTGGGTTAGCAACACCATTATATTTTACTATGATACTTGGTGCAGCTGTAGCAATGGCAGCTATCGGCGATCCAGCCTGGAAGACGTATTATGACGAAAATTCCATAGGTGGTTTAACTTTTGCCGTTCTTGTCCCTAATTCTGTTCACGGATTCGGTCAGTTCTGTTGCGTGTTATTGTCTCTGTCCACTATCGCTAATAATGTTCCCAACATGTATACTATTGCTTTATCGGTGCAAGCCACGTGGGAACCTCTTGCGAAAGTCCCAAGAGTTATTTGGACTTTATTAGGCAATGCGGCCGCACTGGGTATTGCCATTCCTGCCTGCTACTATTTTTCTACCTTCATGAATTACTTCATGGATTCCATAGGTTATTATTTGGCTATTTATATTGCCATTGCATGTTCAGAGCATTTTATTTATAGGCGTTCCTTCAGTGCTTACAATGTTGATGATTGGGATAGTTGGGAACGTCTACCTATCGGCATTGCAGGTACTGCTGCCTTAATTGTTGGTGCCTTTGGCGTAGCGTTGGGTATGTGCCAAACTTATTGGGTTGGCGAGATCAGCCGTTTGATCGGAGACTACGGTGGTGATATTGGATTCGAGTTAGGACTAAGTTGGGCATTTATAGTTTACAACATTGCTAGACCCTTTGAGCTCAAGTACTTTGGTCGTTAACGAAAGTTCATTTAAATGTTTCGCTATTTTAGTCTTTGTAATGTAACATAAATGGCTCTAGTATGCAAATCATTAAAAAATAGCATGTATGTTAATTAAATTATCACGGCTCATTCATTTGAGTTGATAACGCAATTCTGATAAGCATATCACGTGACTGTGGTTCTAAGAGTTACTCCGATCGCCAGTAAATACTTTATGAGACGTTGCATTATTTCTGTTTAGTTGATAAATTTTGATTTCTAGTCTGTTGAAAGCCTAATGCATGCAGATGACATAAATGTAGTCTGTTTTTGCACTGGTGATTTGTAAACCAGACAAATATATAACATGATAACCAAATTGTTTGTTATAAGATACGCTTGTCAGATTGAAATGGAGGGTGTTTCAGAAGGTGACTAAAATATCGAAGAAAAGTATGCCAGAAAAGTTAGCCATGTCAATGGTCGATATAAAAGATGCGGGGAGTGAACTAAGGGACCTCGAATCTGGAGCTCTGGACACAAAATCTTCCGCCGCTGATGTATACTATGAGGGTGTAGAATTGCATAGAACCAACGAATTCATTGATAATAAGCCGTCCTTTTTCAATAGGATTGCAGCTGCTTTAAATGCTGAGACGAAAGGTATTGAACCAGTTACAGAAGATGAAAAAAATGATGACTCGATACTCAATGCCGCCACTATATGGTTTTCAGCTAATATGGTGATTGTAGCCTATTCCGTAGGTGCCTTGGGTCCTCTAGTATTTGGCCTAAATTTCGGCCAAAGTGTTTTAGTTATCATTTTTTTCAATATTTTGGGTTTGATCCCTGTTGCATTATTCTCACTTTTTGGGGTAGAACTGGGCCTAAGACAGATGATTCTATCGAGATATTTGGCTGGTAACATCACAGCAAGATTTTTCTCTCTTGTTAATGTCATTGCTTGTGTCGGTTGGTGTGTTTTAAATATTTCTGTTTCTGCTCAACTTTTGAATATGGTGAATGAAGGCTCTGGGCACAACTGTCCTATTTGGGCAGGTTGTTTGATTATTGCTGGTGGTACCGTGCTTGTGACTTTTTTTGGTTACAGTGTCGTTCATGCATACGAAAAATGGTCGTGGGTACCCAATTTTGCTGCCTTTTTGGTCATTATTGCCCAACTATCGAGATCAGGAAAATTTAAAGGTGGTGAATGGGTAGGGGGTGCAACTACTGCAGGTGGTGTTCTTTCTTTTGGTTCATCTGTTTTTGGGTCAGCTGCGGGTTGGGCGACTTATGCAGCAGATTACACTGTTTATATGCCAAAGACCACAAGTAAATACAAAATTTTTTTTTCCGTAGTAGCCGGTCTAGCGTTCCCTCTATTTTTCACCATGATTCTTGGTGCTGCTTGCGGTATGGCGGCCCTTAATGACCCAACCTGGAAGTCATATTATGATAAAAACGCCATGGGTGGTGTCATATATGCTATCCTGGTCCCTAACTCTCTAAACGGATTCGGTCAATTCTGCTGTGTTTTGTTGGCTCTTTCAACTGTTGCTAATAATGTCCCTGGAATGTACACTGTCGCTTTATCCGCTCAAGCTTTGTGGGCACCTTTGGCTAAAATACCAAGAGTAGTCTGGACAATGGCAGGTAATGCTGCCACTTTAGGTATTTCCATCCCTGCTACCTATTACTTTGACGGCTTTATGGAGAATTTTATGGATTCCATTGGTTATTATTTGGCTATTTATATTGCCATTGCATGTTCAGAGCATTTTATTTATAGGCGTTCCTTCAGTGCTTACAATATTGATGATTGGGATAATTGGGAGCATCTACCTATCGGTATCGCAGGTACTGCTGCCTTAATTGCTGGTGCCTTTGGAGTAGCGTTGGGTATGTGCCAAACTTATTGGGTTGGTGAGATCAGTCGTTTGATCGGAGAGTACGGCGGTGACATTGGGTTCGAGTTAGGCGGAAGTTGGGCGTTCATCATCTATAACATTGTAAGACCTTTAGAACTCAAATATTTCGGTCGATGACTAAATGTTAATTGATTAATATTTTTGCTAATCATTGAAATGATTGGTTTTAATGGATAAATCTCGACATTCGAATAGATAGCATATAATTCAAAAACGATTATAATGGGATATATATATAAGTTTAATAATATTAACTCCCTTCCCATTTCTTGAAGAGAAGAGATGTGTTAACTCCTCCAAATCCGAAGCTGTTGCATAATGCGTACTTCGGATTAGCTCCCACAATAGGTTTGTCTCTTATGAAATGTAGCTTATCGGCCTCGTTATTTTCTAGAGTCAGAACATTGTCCAGGTTTAAGGTATGCGGCATCTTATCATCCTTCAAGGAACAAATTGTAAATATACTTTCTACGGCGCCAGCTGCACCTAAAAGATGGCCAATTGCACCTTTGTTACTGGATATGTACAGTGGCTTGCTTTTGGATCTTCCTGGTAAGAGTGCTGAGGCTACTGCCAGACACTCTGCTTTATCGCCTAGTAAAGTTGATGTAGCATGTGCATTGACGTAGTCAACATCAGTTGGTTCTAATCTAGCCATTTTTAGAGCCATCTCTATTGCTCTTTTGGCACCATTTCCATCAGCAGGAGGGGAGGTAATATGGCAGGCATCACTGCTTAAACCATAGCCCACGAGCTCAGAAATTATGTTTGCATTTCTCTTTTGAGCATGTTCTAGCGATTCCATGACAATCATTCCGCATCCTTCACCAAGTACGAATCCAGAACGTTGTGTATCAAAGGGTCTAGAGATCCCGTTTGTAGTAATCGACTTTGCTCTGATGAAACCTGCTAAACTTAACGGATGCAAACTCGTTTCACTTGCACCGGCGACACAGATGTCTTGCATGCCTAACCGAATAAAATTGAATGCATCGCCAATGGAGTTATTACCTGTTGCGCATGCTGTGGAAACACTATGGGATAATCCTCTAAGGTTAAACTTGATGGAAACATTACCAGCTGCCATATTTGTAAGGATTTTAGGGACGAAATATGGATTTATTCTTTTATTGTCGTTATGGAATTGTAGAGAAGTTTGGTATATGTCTTGAATGGATCCTATACCAGAACCTATCAGGCAACCAAAGTGATCCAGATTGCACAGAGATGTATTGATGGTTATATCATTTGGGTTCAAGAGACCAGCATTGTGAAGCGCTTCATAAGTTGTACGTAGTGCTAGCTTGATAAAGCTTGAGGTTCTTCTCTCATCCTGGCTAGTGAACAGCAGTTTATTGATGGCTGAATTTTCGTTTTGAAAATTCTCTGGAATCTTCCCCACTGTTATCGTTGATGGGATACTTTTTTCTCTGAGTTTGTAGTCCTCATTATAGTTGGGCAAAGATGTGATTGGTGTGAGTCCATTTTTGGAAGAGAGCAGATTCCCCCATGACTCACTTAATGATCTTCCCAACGGCGTTACACAGCCCAATCCTGTGATAACCACTCTTCTTGACATTTCTTTACTAGAAATTAAATTTTAATCCGTTGTGGCTCCTGTCACTTTCAAGTTGCTAATAACCTGATAACGTTTAAGGATTTTACTTCCTTTTTTATCATTTATTTTTCTGAGATGAGACAGAGTCAGAAATAATAGCACACTATATGTTTTAAAAAAAAAAATCTATCTACGTATTTATTTAATCAATAAGATGTGATTTTATAAATGTGTCGTTTTTTAGCATCATTACTTGTTTTGTGGCGAATATAGAATAGGACTGTATCTGAGAATTATTACTCAAATATGTTCGATTTTAGAGGATTACCATTTCAACAGATCGTCCTTAGCATATAAGTAGTCGTCAAAAATGAATTCAACTTCGTCTGTTTCGGCATTGTAGCCGCCAACTCTGATGGATTCGTGGTTTTTGACAATGATGTCACAGCCTTTTTCCTTTAGGAAGTCCAAGTCGAAAGTAGTGGCAATACCAATGATCTTACAACCGGCGGCTTTTCCGGCGGCAATACCTGCTGGAGCGTCTTCAAATACTACTACCTTAGATTTGGAAGGGTCTTGCTCATTGATCGGATATCCTAAGCCATTCCTGCCCTTCAGATATGGTTCTGGATGAGGCTTACCCTGTTTGACATCATTAGCGGTAATGAAGTACTTTGGTCTCCTGATTCCCAGATGCTCGAACCATTTTTGTGCCATATCACGGGTACCGGAAGTTGCCACAGCCCATTTCTCTTTTGGTAGAGCGTTCAAAGCGTTGCACAGCTTAACTGCACCTGGGACTTCAATGGATTTTTCACCGTACTTGACCGGAATTTCAGCTTCTAATTTGTTAACATACTCTTCATTGGCAAAGTCTGGAGCGAACTTAGCAATGGCATCAAACGTTCTCCAACCATGCGAGACTTGGATAACGTGTTCAGCATCGAAATAAGGTTTGTCCTTACCGAAATCCCTCCAGAATGCAGCAATGGCTGGTTGAGAGATGATAATGGTACCGTCGACGTCGAACAAAGCGGCGTTAACTTTCAAAGATAGAGGTTTAGTAGTCAATCCCATTCCGAATATTGTTTTTATTGTTTTATGTTTTTCCACTGATCTGGTAAACACTAGCTGGTTGGCGCTATTAATATGAAAAGAGTTAGACCAAATTGAGTAGAAAAGAAACCTTTGGCAATCCTAACTATGTTGTTTTAGCTTGTGTATTTAAGCGCATATATATATATTTCTGAAAATGACAACATCAAAAGAAACGAACTTATTTAGAATAAAAAGAAACGACTTGGCTTCTTATTATTCCTACTTTACGTCACGTGGGAGGCCCGTTTAGGGGGGCAGCTATGTAGTTTTTCCGAGCGTACTTTCTTTCAGCATCCGAAAAGTCCTCACTTGACGGCTTACACGGAAACGCCGCGGATTGTGGGGCACAGATGATGACGCAGACGGAACACTGCAGAAATCTTTTTACCTTGTCGTTAAAGACGATATTAGAGAGAAGAGTTTGGCTGGGGACAAAGTGCCAGCTTTTCGTTCAGGGCGAGGTGCCAAAATACTTGAGAAGGCCAAACCCCAAAGGACAGGGCCAAATACGTACGCTACGGTAATATCTAATGGGAGAGGGTATAACATTGACCATTTTCGAAGGAGGCATAGGAATTTAGACGCTGATGGATGTTATCAATATTGAAGTTTTTCACCGTTTCCCTCTTTCTCTGCTCCTTTAAAGAACGCAAAGTCTCCTCTTGAGAGAAAGCAGACGATTGGAATTGGTATCTTTCACGTAGCATTGCTTAACCTACGGCCATATTAATGATATGAAGTCATATGAAAATGGCCGAGGCCAGCGGTTCATTCGAGGATATATATTTTATTACCCGGCGTCTCTAGCCGAAGTAAGAAAACACAATGCAACCAGCGTTGGTGGAAGGGCGTGATAATGCTGAATGGGAGAAGAAAGTTGAATAGTGACTCTTCAAATGTGTCCTTTCAGGATGCGCTACTTTCAGAAGTTACAAAGATATCTGTATATTGAATAGAATTTTTTTCACCACTAGAATTGTTCTTGGAGCCAGCACAAGCACTTACAATGGCAGATTATTCTTCCCTTACTGTTGTTCAATTGAAAGATTTACTGACCAAGAGAAATCTGTCTGTAGGCGGATTGAAGAATGAACTAGTTCAAAGACTGATAAAGGACGATGAAGAATCAAAGGGTGAAAGTGAAGTTTCTCCACAGGAACAAAACCAGGAACAAGGGTCAGAACCTGCGGCGATAGAAGAACCAGCCTCCCAGAACATTACTGAAAAAAAGGAAGTTTCAAGCGAGCCTAAAGAAACAAACGAACCCAAGGAGGAAAATAAGGACGTTCAAAAGCCCTCTGATGGACCTTCTGCTACTGCTTCAGAGAACGAACAAGCTGCTGCTTCCACTGCTGCTCCCGCTTTGTCACCAGAAGAAATTAAGGCCAAAGCATTGGATCTTTTAAATAAGAAACTGCACCGCGCTAACAAATTCGGTCAAGATCAAGCGGATATTGACTCTTTACAAAGACAGATAAATCGTGTGGAGAAGTTTGGTGTTGACTTGAATAGCAAGTTGGCTGAAGAACTGGGCCTTGTCAGTAGGAAAAATGAACCTGAAAGTGGCAATAACGGTAAATTTAAAAATAGAAACAAAAATGCAAACAACCGCTCCAGAGTAAGTAAAAACAGGAGAGGCAACCGCTCTGGTTACAGAAGATAAAGGCTCAAGCCGTTTTGGTGGAGTTTTTCATTCTAGTTTCGGTTCTTTCCCACTTTTTAAACGACCGCAGTTGTTTGTATATGAAGGTGCAAAATTTGTTGCATACGTAAACATGTGTAGATTATTCTAAATAAATCTGTGTTATTAAATCCGAAGAGTCGGCGGTTCACTGTATTACACATACAGTGGCTGTCAACGTTGTAAAGTGCTAGTAGAGAATGAGCGGCGAGATTTACAGACTGAACATTCTTGTACAAGTTACAATGATGATAGAGGAAAAATAAGCTATGATAAATAGTTCATAGTAATGCAGGTGGGGATGATGCAAGCGGGCCTATTTATTTTGAAATAGTACTGAATGGTTTGGAAAAGGTGGAATTTTCAATCTGCAACGATATCGCGCTCAACATCTTTAACCTGTCATCATCGTACGTATTTGGGACTTCAATTGAAGGCAATGTAATGATAGTGCTATCTGCCGATGTGCTTGACCTCGTCACTCGAGGCTCTTCTTTACCGGGAGTGCTTGCATCTTTCGTTGAAGAATGTGCACTCAAGACCTCAGATGTGGAGTGTGGCCTCATTGGATTGGACTGTTTATTACTACAAACCAAGGGATATTGATGGAGTGTCATGTGATAGATAATTTCGTTGATTGGTGCCAAAGATGCATCAAACCCATAATCTTTGACAAGAGATCCCAGTATGAGATTCAGCACTCTCACCTGAATTTTTTCTTGTGATAGGTCAGCGAATAGTTGACGTGTAGCGGGCATAAATAGCCTTTGCGATAGAATAGTCAAAAATTCGATTGATGACAGCCGTTCAGTAAGATATTGCTTAGTAGAAGACGGTAAATGTGAAAAGCTGTTTTCTACCACAAGGGAAATGGAAGCCATTAGTGAATTTTTGCCCAGCGTTTCTAGATTAGCAAAAGAATCCAAATTTCTTTCATCCTTAGACATCTCCAAGCACGTCCTTGAGTTATGTATCTTTGACAGGATGAGTTTTCTCAAGTTGTTGGATATTACAACTTTGCTTTGGCACCCTTTTTTTTTCGTTAAATTTGGTCTAATGAACTTATCTCTTTGAATTTGTTCAGGTAGTGGAATAGCATTATTTACAATTTCAACAATTATTGATTTGGCAATAAAGTCGTATTCTTGTTCACTTTCTAGAGGCTGATCTTCTATATCAAACTTTTGTAATTTTTCATCGCCGCCGTGCGCATACGGTGCCGATGGATCACGAAGAAGAGATGCGTTCTTCTTAAGTAAAGAGCGAACTTGAGTTGGTACAGGTGGAAGAGTGCGGCCATTCGGATAAGGTAACAATTTTTGTGATGTTATAGTATTAAGAGAAGGAAGAGCGTGCTCAGCAGGTTCTTCCTTCACGCTGGCTTCTTCGTCAGAGCTTGATGCATTGGAAGCTGAACAAGACCCCATATTACTTGAGCTGGGGGGAGACAAAGGAATTTTTTGAACTTTACCACGGGCTATTTTCTTCTTAGAGTCTAATAATTTTTTCTTGGAACGTTTCCTGTTTCTTCTCACCGATTGAACAGCAGCGGTAACCAACTTTTCAAATTCTGCCGAAAACGTATCAGGGTACTCAAATTCACTCCTTAATATGGTGGCTATTTGTCTTATATTATCATCTTGTTCACTTGCTTTGTGCTGGCTCAAGCCAAATGAGTCAATGAGTTCTAGTCTTCTGCTAGAAAACTTCTTCCATTTCTTTTCATCATTAAAGTTTAACTGAGCTCTGATTTTATGTGTAGTACCATAGCCCGTATACTTTCCTGTTTTATGGCTACCTTCCAAATGAATTTTGGAGTTCTCAGTATCGTCAATCATCTTGCAATTTTTACTCTGACTGTTGCTGTTTTTTTTGCTGAGATATTTTCCGGTTAAGATGTTTGAATATGCTAAAGGTAATATACAGCTAGAGAAATATGAAAAGCAAGAATATAAAAATAGAACAGGAGCACTTAGTTCGGTTTTTTGCCATCATGTTTAATATATATATATATATATATATATATATATATATATGTGCGTGCGTGTGTGTGTGTGTGTGTGTGTACATGTATGCGGCAGCTAAAAGATGACGAGTACCTTCTAACGGCCATGTTATTTTCTACAGAAAGCATCTCACTTTGAGCGCCCAGAAAAAAGAAAAGGGAGAACAAAGTGATTAATTTTGCCTCTCGATTACATTATGAGGTGGCACTATTTGTCACATTTTATGTTTTTCATCCCGCACTTGGCTTTCATGAGAAAAGCATGTAGGACGCTTGAGTTTGGCATGCGAGAGAAGAGGCGTGTCAGAAAAAAAAACGCCTTTTGCTCTTGAGAAGAGCGGCAAAAATTGCCGAACAGGTGGAATTTCTCGACCAAAGGTGGGGTAAATATCGGTTACCCGTTTGCGAGTTCCTTTACAGTCTCAATGATTTCCAAGATGACTAAGGGAATATTTTCCATGGTGCCTTTTGCCTCGCGTACACTCACGGCACTAATGGGCGATACGATACTATGATTGTGTTCGGGATTAGTTCGATTCAATCATTCGCGCACGAGGCATGGACAGAAATGGCACTGATTTTAGTCACCGAGTCAACAAAAATGAGGCGACTCGATCAAAGATGTTTATTGACTCGTTTTTGCAACTAGAGAAAGGCATTCTTGCACGGAGAGAATGTTGACTTTAGTTGGAGTACCATTAGAGAGATGCCATTAGAGAACATTGTACTGCAGTAACGATGAGTTTAAGTTTTTAAGTACGCATGTTTATATATGAAAAAAATATACATTGAGATTACGAATATATATACTTGTCAGGAAATGCCGGCAGTTCTAATGGTTAATCCTTGTCCTATTTCTTTACGCCATTTTCTTTGAATTGATCTTCTGTGACACCGGTTCCCATAGCAGCTGTTGCGCTAACACCACCTTGAGCTAACTTCAATAACCCATCGATGTACTCCGCACCAGACCATTTTTGATGTTTCAACACATCAACACCATCGTCCATTTCCCTCTGCTGAACATTCTGGGCATAAGCTTTCATCCCATCCTTGGCAAAGTCACGAGAGAAGTTATGGACAGCTAAAGCGTTAGTGTGTAAACCGGCCAATGTGATAAATTGCCAGATGTAACCTAGATCACCCAGCCTTTGGATGAAGGTGTGTTGTTCATCAACGGACATGGCTTTTGGCCAGTTAAAGGATGGAGACAAGTTGTAAGCTAGCCATTGGTCAGGGAATTTCTCTTTAACACCTTCTGCAAACTCCTTGGCCTGTTGGAAGTCTGGGTAGTTAGATTCCATCCATACCAAATCAGCATATGGAGCAAATGCACGGGCCCTCATGATAGAACATTGCGTCCCACCTCTGTAACGGTACAACCCTTCCCTTACGCGTGGTAGCTCCCAGTCGAAGAAAATTTCGTGGCCAAGAATTTCTTTAGCGAGCTTCTTGGCTTCTCTGTGGGATGTTTCAGTCAATGGACCCACTTTAGAGGTGAATTTCTTAATCAATTCTTGCTTATTTGACAGGGCTGATCTTTCAATTTCATCAATGACGGCTTCATGGAATAACTTGAGTCCAGCGTCTCTACACCATTTTTGTTCAATGTCAGCTAGTTCTTGTCCTGATGCACCACTCATGATGGCATCATTTAAAACTTCGGCAAATGGCTCGATATTTGGATTGGTGGCACCGACAATGAAATAATGATCTCTGGTATCGATGGTTGAGCTAATCAAAGTGGCTGCTTCTGAATCAGTCCTAGCAACGACAATTAAGTCAGAATGCATGATATCAGCACACATTCTAATAGTCACCAATCTGTTAACATGTTCCTGAACGGGTATAACACATCTTCCTGCCATATGCCCACATTTCTTATTTGTAGATGTCTGGTCTTCCATGTGGATCCCAGCAGCACCACGCTCAATGAACATCTTGGTCAATTTGAAGACTGCGGTTAAACCGCCGTGGCCTGCGTCTGCATCAGCGACAATTGGTGTTAGGTAGTCAATTGGGGCACCCATCTCATCGAGTTCTTCCTGAGATTTAGCCTTTGACCGTGCCTCTAGTTGTTTTCTGTCGTGAAACAATTGGGCCTTGAACAAATGTTCCACTTTGTTTGGAACGGTGTCCATTGGATAATCAGCTAAGTCTGGACCAGGTTCATTTGAGGTGGAAGCAGTTGATGAACACTGCCAACCAGAAATATAGATTGTGTCTAAGTATTTTGCCATTTGAGAAATCTGGACAGGATCTAGGGCACCGAAAGTTTTAGAGACTGTACCCTCATTGTGATGCTTCTCTAATACCTTGAATAATTTTCTGGCCATGACCGAAGATGGGTATTCGATTGGTGGGAATGTCCCGCGTCTAACAGCAATATCTCTGGCTGAATAATTTCTCTTAGTCTTACTCCAACGTGAGTCAGACCACCATTTCTCAATTTCGGCAGCATCTGCATCTAGTTTTGCTTGTAAAGCTGCAAAATCGTTCTTCGTATTTCCAACGGGGATAGGCATTTTTCGTTGACTTTTTGTTATGTTATGCTAAGAGTTTTCTCTCAATTGTTAGGTATTTGGGTGTGAAAAGAAAAAAAGGATAAGATGAAATTAGCAAGCCAAGACAAATAATAAGAATTTTGCCAGTGAAGCAGCTCCTTTATATAATAAAGAAACGTTTTGTGAATTCCGATGTGCCTGGTTAAGGGCGGACTTTGGACTGACTTATGCTTTTCTCTTTTGCACCAATATTGAGTCACATACTGGGATGCTAGTCCGGACTATGGATATTTTCTTCTGTAAAGGGTAGTGAAAGATGACGTTGAGTGTTAATTTTGTGGTGATTGGCTTCAGTTTTGATTGTTTCGGATGAAATGAAAAAGTGACGAAGTCAGATAAGTGATCGCTCGGATGAATGGAAACCTGGGGCAAAAGGGAACAGTTTTTCTCATCGGATGACGAGTAGCAAAACCCGACCGCCCAAAGCATCCGGGTTACGAGATATTTACTTTTCAATAAATAGATTCAATTATTATTATTTTCTCGAGACATATTACTGACACAAGAAATTTCCTATGGGAGCTTGATTTAGTTTTTCCTTCTAACATTGTCATTTTAACTGTGTTGCCTTCCCTTGCTCGCAACTATGCTACGCTATATTGTACTCTTGAATTTTATTTATGTTTTGTTCCCAGCGGGCATCTTTCAATAAAATGAACTCAAGAAGAAGTAAATAATAACAAGCTATAATGGGTGGCCATTTGTGATCAAATTTGGAGTGAAACACGTATGATTATGTTTGAACTCTCTTTCTTTGATACGAAACCTCAAGCGACGTAGGTGATGGATATATTCACAAGATAACAAAGGCCGTGTTACAACATTAGATATGTAAACAACGTGCTAGAAGTTCTCCTCGAAGATCTCGAAATCTACAAAAGGGAATCGATATTTTATACATAATCCTATTATTATTTTTTCTTCCATTTTATATGCTCACTCATTATCCTTTACATTTCCAAAATCATGCATTTCAGCTTCCATTAAATTTTGATGGCTGTCTCTTAATTTTGTTATCTTTCTTTATGTCATCCTCTTACAGAGTATATGGTAATATACTAGTAATATGATTAATAGTCGATAAGTGAGTGTGAATTTTTATTCCGAAAAATATATGACGATGATCACACTATATTTTCTAGAAATAACTTAAACCATAGTGAATAAGAATCTGTAGTGCTCCTTGAGAACTAATGAAATTGCGCTAAAAACAAACCTAGTTAACATAATGTTTAGGCCAGGAAGAATCTAAATACAAACCTTATCAGTCCCAGCGTACGCGTCATTTACATTTGCGTATTGAAAATGAAAAAAAAATAATTCATTTGAAGCACTACTATTACAAAATTTATTCCAGCCCAACATTCAGTTTGGAAGCATCAAACGGCCTTCGACCATATGAAGATATTCCAGTAAATATGGTCTCCAAGCAGTTCAACTACTTTTCATGAATGTAGCATTTTCAAGGCACCTCTAACAATAAAAAAAACGACACCAGCAGGATTTGAACCAGCGCGGGCAGAGCCCAACAGATTTCAAGTCTGTCGCCTTAACCACTCGGCCATAGTGCCTATCATTATGAATTTCCCAAAAAAGAACCACTATCAGAGACATATAAAAATAAGAACACATCCACCGATATCTGTTACAATGAAACCCTAAAATATCATCCATTTGGGGTAGTATTCATGCTACCAGTATATCCTGTATGCGTAATATTATAGCCTTTTCCAACAGTGCACCCAAATATAATCACAAATCACCCAATTCTCAAATTCACTTGTTAAAATGAAAATACCAAAGCCTCATCATACCGTTCTATTGTCCATCTCCAACACAAAAGTACCATAATAATTTTCCGATTCGACACGAATACAGATAGATGGGCACATGGCAAACTTAGCTCAGTATGGGCTTGTAGGTTGTAAACGAGTCAGAAATTTCAACAATAAAAAATACATCAGATAGTGTTTCGATGTTCTTAATTACACGTGAATTATCAAAAACCATCAACATACCAGCCAACATCAGTGTAGGTGGAATAAAACTTTCTTACCATGTACAGTAAATGGACCATGACGCCGTGCACAAGCTTATGCATAATGAGCTAAGCGGGAAGACATTTTCAAACTACGTGATAGTTCCGACTGCCCTTTCAATTGCTAATGTAGCAATATGTTAGGAATGCAATATTCCAAAATGCTGTCTGTGTCAGTGAGAATAACAAAAACATTGAATAAACTTTTCTATGGTAATAACCACGCCAGATAAGGGCGTTGCCATCGTTTTCATTTTTTTTTTTTTTTCAAATGGTGGGGTCACCGTTGTGAAAAGAAACCTTTGATTCTCAACCATATCGGTACTCGGACTAATCACTTAAATCTTTCCAAGGGATTATCGAGAATGTCATAGTGCAAAATAATCTTAGCTTTCAATAATTTTTTCATTTGGAGTCACACTCCCGTTAAAACCTAGTCAACGGCTTCCACTTAAAGCTATCAACAAGGGGCAATTGATTTTGCATTTTCGTCTAAATGAAAGTTGCAGCCAGCAATTTACCCGAAGTTTAAATAAATCAATGCAAACCATGTTCAACTTAAACAGCAATCGCTTTCTATTACCTTGGAATTATATCAGAACGTCTATCTGCGAAGCTTTAATAAAGTACTGGAAGTTGTGTCTGAAATGTCTGTTTTGGTAAATTTGTTTGATCCTGATTATACACCTCAAAGGACCACGTTAAGTGGCCATATGACGAGTGTTATTGCGTGCTTGCAAGTTGAAGATAATTATGTCATTACAGGAGGATGTGATAAAACGATCAGAGTTTATAACTTAGTAAATAAAAGATTTCTTTTACAACTATCAGGTCATGATGGTGAGGTTTGGGCATTGAAGTATGCCCATGGCGGTATTTTAGTCAGCGGTTCTACAGGCAGAACGGTGCGAGTTTGAGATATTAAGAAAGGTTGTTGTACCCATGTGTTTAAAGGTCATAACTCTACGGTGAGGTGCCTAGATATAGTAGAATATAAAAATATCAAGTACATTGTTACTGGTTCGAGAGATAACACTTTGCACGTTTGGAAATTGCCCAAGGAGTCCTCCGTTCCTGATCATGGGGAAGAACATGATTATCCATTAGTCTTTCATACCCCTGAGGAGAACCCATATTTTGTTGGTGTTTTAAGAGGACATACGGCGACTGTAAGAACTGTCTCAGGCCACGGTAATATTGCCATTAGTGGCTCCTATGATAATACATTGATTGTGTGGGATGTTGCGCAAATGAAATGTCTATATATCTTGAGTGGACATACGGATCGTATTTATTCGACAATCTACGATCATGAAAGAAAAAGGTGCATCTCTGCCAGTATGGATACCACTATTAGAATTTGGGATTTGGAAAATATAAGGAATAATGGAGAATGTTCCTACGCAACAAATTCAGCATCGCCATGCGCCAAAATACTTGGTGCTATGTACACTTTGCGGGGTCACAGAGCCCTAGTCGGTTTATTGGGATTATCCGATAAATTTTTAGTCAGTGCTTCTGTAGACGGTTCAATAAGGTGTTGGGACGCTAACACTTACTTTCTGAAGCACTTTTTCGATCACACGCAGTTGAATACAATCACCGCATTGCACGTTTCTGATGAGGTATTAGTGAGTGGATCTGAAGGTTTGCTCAATATTTATGATTTAAATAGTGGGCTGTTAGTCCGTTCAGATACATTGAGTGGTGCTGATAATGTTTGGAACGTTAGTTTTAAGGACAACACACTTGTGGCAGCGGTAGAACGAGACAAGCGAAATCTTTTAGAAATTTTGGACTTTAGTTGAAGATTGATGTGAGAATGATGCAGAACTTACCTTGTCACGTTTGGAACTCAGTTGTACTTTTTCGGTGTAAACAAATATAAAACTTTAGAATTTACATTAATAAGTTATGTGCTATTTATTAGTTTAATATATCAACATTAATTACATGCGAGCTATGTATTATTAGCTCAATCAGCAGGACTAAAATCGAGGAAAAAGTAATTTTGTTTATGCCCAGTTCAGTTATCGTCCATTTGTAGCAAATGTGGTACAAGTTGACCCATATTTTCATGCATTGGGCCATGCAGTAATTATCACACTCACTTTGTCATAATGTATACAATGGCCGCTTATTTGCGACTCGTCTCATATTTTTCCTGAAACTGTAGCTGTGTGTAATATTATTCATTAACTTCGATAATTCGGCTACAGAAGACAAGAGCTACATCCTTACTGGTGCGAATAAATGACATAATCTGTCAAGAGTACCGAAGTAAAAGCAACGATTGCCGAACACATCTTCCTGAAGTATCATATGCCAATACAAGGTTTCAATAGGAATTATGAAAGCGGCATTATCACCCTTAATCTGAAATATGTAATGATGACGGTGCAGTATGTTGACTACATTGTAAAGTTGCACTTTCACTCAACTCATGAAATTGATGACATTAATCCTACGTGACTTACACATATGCCATGAACGAAGAAGGTGGCACCAAAAATCCAGCGTTTCCGATATACACGCAGTCAAATGTTCAGACTAAACTTTGGTATTCTGACAACGTGTTGTCATACCTGTTACGAGCCAGAAACGTATTTCTTTTTGGGTGATACAATCTCCAGATGACTGCTTTTTTTTTTTTTACCCCAGATTCAGGGGCCGAAGGAACGGAAATGCGGTGTGGCGAGATTGCGGATGTGCTAAAAAATAATATCCTCGAGGCAACCAGCATAATGTGGACGGCTCTCGGCAATTGACTTCCATAACAAATGCATCCTGTAATCAGGGGTATTATAAGTTACTGTATGGTTAATTAAATATAGAATGAAAGGGGCAGCGTTCTTAAGGGGTATTGCTGGGTGGAAAAATACAAGTGTCTTTACTTGATTGTGTGCACATATATAAGGCAAAAGATTTCTAGCGTATATTTGAATCTTTTGTTCTTCCACGTTCAAATTTCTTTGGTCAAAACATTTCATAAAGGGACAAGTTCTGCATTGTATTCTAATAATTGCCCATAGAACATATAAATTAGGTATCGACTGTTTTCGTCTCCACTTTAAATGACAAAGAAGGATAAGAAGGAAGTAAAAGTTCAAACGGTTACCACGGAGGATGGTGAAACCGTGAAAGTTTTTGAAGACCTGCAGGGTTTTGAAACTTTCATTGCCAATGAAACTGAAGATGATGATTTCGATCATTTGCACTGTAAATTAAATTACTACCCACCATTTGTGCTACACGAGTCGCACGAGGACCCTGAAAAAATTAGTGATGCTGCAAATTCTCATTCTAAGAAGTTCGTGCGTCACCTGCACCAGCATATTGAAAAGCATCTTTTGAAAGATATTAAGCAAGCCGTTAGGAAACCTGAGCTTAAATTTCACGAAAAATCGAAGGAAGAGACATTTGATAAAATCACCTGGCATTACGGTGAGGAAACTGAATACCATGGTAGACCTTTCAAGATAGACGTTCAAGTAGTTTGCACACATGAAGATGCTATGGTATTTGTCGATTACAAAACACATCCTGTAGGCGCAAATTAAAGGTTGTGTCATAGAGAATGTGTTAGTACTGAATCCTAACCTCCCAAATTCATAAGTAGTTTTATGTACCTTTAATGATTTACGATTAGCAACTTTTTGAATTTTTTTTATTGAAATGTTGAGCCCGAAGACGTGAAACGCTATAAAGTAGTATCACTGTTACGCCGCGAAACCTGATAATGTATTGTTAAACTACTACCTGGTCGATGATTATATCGACGCTTCTAAAATGAATGCTATTACCCGAACTTCCACTTGATTGCCGTCTCTTCCCGGGTAACATTGTAAGTGTGAATATGATTTTTTTTTTTGCTTTCTCTTTTCAAAATTTCCGAAAAGCATATCAAGACGTGTACTACATACAGTAAAAGCCCTCCTAGGGTTTTCAGTAGTGGTTCGAATAGTATAGATTACTGCTTTTGTTACTCTGCAACAATCCCAAAACTTAATAAAAAGTACAAAAGACCAAATAAAAGTATCGTATATAATCCAGTCATAATGATGAATCCACACGTTCAAGAAAATTTGCAAGCAATCCACAACGCCTTAAGCAATTTTGATACGTCATTTTTATCGGAGGATGAAGAAGATTATTGCCCTCTTTGTATTGAACCAATGGATATTACTGATAAAAATTTTTTTCCTTGTCCCTGTGGTTATCAAATTTGTCAATTTTGCTACAATAATATCAGACAAAATCCAGAATTAAATGGCCGTTGCCCAGCATGTCGTCGTAAATATGATGACGAGAACGTCAGATACGTCACATTATCTCCGGAGGAGTTAAAAATGGAGAGAGCCAAGCTCGCTAGGAAGGAGAAAGAAAGAAAGCATAGAGAAAAAGAACGTAAAGAGAATGAATATACGAATAGGAAACATTTATCTGGTACCAGAGTTATCCAAAAGAATTTAGTGTACGTTGTTGGCATCAATCCTCCTGTTCCATACGAGGAAGTTGCGCCCACTCTGAAATCTGAAAAATATTTTGGCCAATATGGTAAGATAAATAAGATTGTGGTTAATAGAAAAACACCCCATTCTAACAACACAACCAGCGAGCATTATCACCATCATTCACCAGGATATGGCGTTTACATAACCTTCGGATCCAAGGACGATGCTGCAAGATGTATAGCTCAGGTAGACGGGACGTATATGGATGGCCGCCTGATCAAAGCTGCCTACGGTACTACTAAATACTGTTCTTCTTATTTAAGAGGATTGCCATGCCCAAATCCCAACTGTATGTTTTTGCATGAACCTGGTGAAGAAGCTGATTCTTTTAATAAAAGAGAACTCCACAATAAACAACAAGCGCAACAGCAAAGTGGCGGAACTGCATTCACTAGATCTGGAATACACAACAATATATCTACCAGTACCGCTGGTTCAAATACCAATTTACTAAGTGAAAATTTCACAGGCACACCTTCACCGGCGGCGATGAGGGCTCAGTTACATCATGACAGCCATACAAACGCTGGAACACCGGTATTAACACCTGCTCCGGTCCCTGCAGGGTCAAATCCTTGGGGAGTTACTCAATCAGCAACACCTGTAACCTCTATCAATCTCTCTAAAAACAGCAGCTCCATAAACTTGCCAACATTAAATGATTCTCTGGGCCATCATACTACCCCCACAACAGAGAATACCATCACAAGTACGACAACTACTACCAATACCAATGCTACAAGTCACTCCCATGGTAGCAAGAAGAAGCAATCTCTTGCTGCAGAGGAATACAAAGATCCTTATGACGCACTAGGGAATGCTGTTGACTTTTTGGATGCAAGACTACATTCTCTATCAAATTATCAGAAGCGCCCTATATCTATCAAATCCAATATTATTGACGAAGAAACTTATAAAAAGTATCCGTCTTTGTTTTCTTGGGACAAGATTGAGGCCTCAAAGAAAAGTGACAATACATTAGCCAACAAACTTGTGGAGATCCTGGCTATAAAGCCAATAGACTACACTGCTTCTGTCGTTCAATTCTTGCAGAGTGTCAATGTTGGTGTAAATGACAATATTACAATCACAGATAATACGAAAACTCCCACCCAACCAATAAGACTGCAAACCGTCTCACAGCAAATCCAACCACCATTAAACGTCAGTACCCCTCCACCGGGTATCTTTGGTCCACAACATAAGGTTCCTATTCAGCAGCAACAAATGGGTGATACAAGCTCAAGAAATTCCTCTGATTTACTAAATCAACTAATCAACGGAAGGAAAATTATCGCCGGTAATTAATCCGACTCTAAATATTTTTCTTGTTTGCATTAACCATAATTTTATCTATTTTTATTTCTCATGAATATATAATCTCTCCGTTTATAACGAAATGCAAGAAAAAAAAATCTCACCCATTTTTTTAAACCTTTGACGTGGAAAGGTATCTGGGAAAGGTATCTGGCTAATGAATAATGCCATAGCATATACCAGTATAGTCTATTTACTCGTTACAACGTATGAAAGCGTCAGCGCTGCAAGAATGACTAATTCATAGAAAATAATCATCATGATATATATCATAATGCACGGAACCTGCTTCGCTAATTTTTTCACTTAAATCACATTTTTTCAACGAAATCTCTTGCGCAGTTGGTTGGAATTCTTATCCGAATGACTCAGTCTACATCAAAAAACTGTGGCCGAATGGTGGTAATTGATGACTCTTCTATTTTTTTTTTTCATATAAAGAGCTTGCGCGCGTGTTGTTGTTCGCTATCCATTTCCATTAGGAACATTTTTGGATATTATTTTTCAGACCCGTAATATACTTAACACATATACCACTAAAGGCAAAAGAAAGAGAGATCTGAAGTGAGAAATAAGTCTGCATCATTATGCCATCTGCTAGCTTACTCGTCTCGACAAAGAGACTTAACGCTTCCAAATTCCAAAAATTTGTGTCTTCATTAAACAAATCCACCATAGCAGGATTTGCATCTGTACCCTTGAGAGCTCCACCATCCGTTGCATTTACGAGAAAGAAAGTCGGATACTCAAAGAGGTATGTTTCATCTACTAACGGCTTTTCAGCTACTAGATCCACTGTGATCCAACTGTTGAACAATATCAGCACAAAAAGAGAGGTTGAACAATATTTGAAATATTTCACTTCCGTCTCACAACAACAATTTGCTGTGATCAAGGTGGGTGGTGCCATTATCAGCGACAATCTACACGAACTCGCTTCCTGCTTGGCATTTTTGTATCATGTTGGTCTATATCCAATAGTTTTACATGGTACCGGTCCTCAGGTTAATGGAAGGCTAGAAGCGCAGGGAATTGAGCCAGACTATATTGATGGTATTAGAATCACGGATGAGCACACAATGGCCGTAGTTAGAAAATGTTTTTTGGAACAAAATCTTAAGCTAGTTACTGCATTAGAACAGCTAGGGGTCCGTGCAAGACCCATTACTTCTGGTGTTTTTACTGCTGACTATTTGGATAAGGACAAATACAAGCTAGTGGGCAATATTAAAAGTGTCACAAAAGAGCCAATTGAAGCATCTATTAAGGCAGGTGCCCTACCAATCTTGACCTCTTTAGCCGAAACTGCTTCTGGTCAAATGTTGAACGTCAACGCCGACGTAGCTGCTGGTGAATTAGCCCGTGTTTTTGAGCCTTTGAAGATCGTTTACCTGAATGAGAAAGGGGGTATTATCAATGGCTCCACGGGAGAAAAAATTTCGATGATCAATTTGGATGAAGAGTATGACGATTTAATGAAGCAAAGTTGGGTGAAGTATGGTACCAAATTAAAAATTAGAGAAATTAAAGAGCTTTTGGACTATCTTCCTCGTTCTTCTTCAGTTGCAATCATTAACGTTCAAGATCTACAAAAAGAACTGTTCACTGATTCTGGTGCGGGTACTATGATCAGGAGAGGTTACAAATTAGTGAAGAGATCCTCCATTGGCGAATTTCCATCCGCTGATGCTCTAAGAAAAGCTCTTCAAAGGGACGCTGGCATTAGTTCCGGTAAAGAATCTGTTGCTTCTTATTTAAGATATTTGGAAAACTCTGATTTTGTCTCTTATGCTGATGAACCTCTTGAAGCAGTGGCCATTGTAAAGAAAGATACGAACGTTCCCACACTAGACAAATTTGTCTGTTCTGACGCAGCCTGGTTGAATAACGTCACAGATAATGTATTCAATGTTTTGCGCCGTGATTTTCCTGCTTTACAATGGGTAGTCAGTGAAAATGATGCTAACATTGCATGGCATTTTGATAAGTCTCAAGGTTCATATCTAAAAGGCGGAAAAGTTTTGTTCTGGTATGGTATCGATGATATAAATACAATATCCGAGCTCGTTGAAAATTTTGTGAAGTCGTGTGACACTGCTTCTACCCTCAACTCATCAGCAAGTAGTGGAGTATTTGCTAACAAAAAATCAGCTAGGTCGTACTCAACTAGATCCACTCCTCGTCCCGAGGGAGTTAACACCAACCCTGGTCGTGTCGCGCTTATTGGTGCTAGAGGTTACACAGGTAAAAATTTGGTATCTTTGATCAACGGCCACCCATATTTAGAAGTGGCCCATGTTTCTTCTCGTGAATTGAAAGGTCAAAAGTTGCAAGATTATACAAAATCCGAAATTATATATGAAAGTTTGCAAATACAGGATATTAGGAAACTGGAAGAACAAAATGCTGTGGACTTTTGGGTTATGGCATTACCCAACAAAGTCTGTGAACCTTTCGTTGAGACAATCCAAAGTGTTCATGGTAAGTCTAAAATTATTGATCTGTCCGCTGATCACAGGTTTGTATCAGAATCAGACTGGGCTTACGGTTTGCCAGAATTGAATGATAGAGCAAAAATTGCAAACGCTGCCAAAATTGCTAATCCCGGTTGTTATGCTACTGGTTCGCAATTAACTATTTCTCCGTTAACAAAGTATATCAATGGTCTTCCAACTGTGTTTGGTGTTTCAGGGTATTCAGGCGCGGGGACGAAGCCTTCTCCAAAAAACGATCCCAAATTCTTGAACAATAACTTAATTCCTTACGCTTTAAGTGATCATATACACGAACGCGAAATCTCAGCTCGCATTGGGCACAATGTTGCATTCATGCCCCATGTTGGGCAGTGGTTTCAAGGTATCTCTTTGACCGTCTCTATTCCAATAAAAAAAGGTTCCTTGTCTATTGATGAGATCAGGAAATTATACAGAAATTTTTACGAAGACGAAAAGCTAGTACATGTCATCGATGATATCCCACTGGTTAAAGATATTGAGGGCACCCATGGTGTAGTTATTGGTGGTTTCAAGCTGAATGATGCTGAAGATCGTGTAGTTGTTTGCGCAACCATCGATAACTTACTTAAAGGCGCCGCTACTCAATGTCTGCAAAATATTAATCTTGCTATGGGTTATGGAGAGTATGCTGGTATCCCTGAAAATAAAATTATTGGTGTCTGATCACTGTGTATAGTAGATCTGCAGCTCAGTCACATGAGACATTAACGTATATAAATATATAAATATATATATATCCATTAAATAACGAAGTAGGACATGGTCTAAAAATAGTGCTTCTCATGTATTGATTTTGAGTAGCCATAAGAATAATTATTGATTTCAAGATCTTTGATCTCCTTACATCCAAAATTATAATACCACTTTATGGTATCACGACATCACCACAACAGAGAAGGATTGCCGCATTTGGATATCGTAAACAAAGGCGTTACCATAGAAATGTACTGATTGGCAGAATTACTCTTCAGGAGAATCTTTCATACAAAGGAATTCCATTGGGGAAAATCTCGTTACCAAGTCAATGCTGAACTTTCTATGG
This sequence comes from Saccharomyces cerevisiae S288C, assembly GCF_000146045.2. Taxonomy (NCBI): domain Eukaryota; kingdom Fungi; phylum Ascomycota; class Saccharomycetes; order Saccharomycetales; family Saccharomycetaceae; genus Saccharomyces; species Saccharomyces cerevisiae. Next base: position 298,381 of record NC_001137.3, read on the forward strand.
CCTTTGTTTACTATCGTTAATTATTTTACGACCACTTCTGGGTAGAAATATTTCGTAGCCCTGGAACGAGCTTGTTTACGCGTTTTATCCCATTATATGGCACCCAAATCAAATTTAAAAAGAAAAAACGCGTAAACAGTGTCGGGTAAGTTCATCCTCTGTTACTTTAATTGCTTCTTTTTTTGAAATTCTAAGTAAACGCGTCATTTTGATCCTCAGGACACAGAAATCCTTGCAGAATCTTATTGGGTGTTGAATAGAGGACGCGTAAAAACGATATGGAAATTTTTTTCATATAGTGTAGAAAGAATAGGTTGGCGTAGGTAGTTTCGTGTTTGATAGAAACCTCCAACAAAGTCTGCAGCTCACGTTTTAGAATAACAAGTTTAGAGTTTATCTTGTTGCCTTTGTTAAGTCAGTACCATTGAATAAAAATTATATAAAGGAGCTAATATTTCATTGTTGGAAAATTACTCTACCATAATTGAAGCATATCTCATCCTTTTCATCCTTTTCAACGCAAGAGAGACACCAACGAACAACACTTTATTTGTTGATATATTAACATCATGTACGTTTATAAAAGAGACGGTCGTAAAGAACCTGTCCAATTCGATAAGATTACCGCTCGTATATCACGCTTATGCTATGGTTTAGATCCAAAACATATCGACGCCGTTAAGGTCACCCAACGTATCATTTCTGGTGTCTATGAAGGTGTCACAACAATCGAACTAGACAACTTAGCCGCTGAAACATGCGCTTATATGACTACTGTTCATCCAGATTACGCCACCCTAGCGGCCAGAATTGCCATTTCTAATTTACATAAACAAACCACAAAACAATTTTCTAAGGTTGTCGAAGATCTTTATAGATACGTCAATGCTGCTACTGGTAAGCCCGCTCCCATGATCTCTGATGATGTCTACAATATTGTCATGGAAAACAAGGATAAATTGAACTCCGCAATTGTCTATGACAGAGATTTTCAGTACAGTTATTTTGGTTTTAAAACTTTGGAACGTTCTTATTTACTAAGAATCAACGGTCAAGTGGCCGAACGTCCACAACATTTAATTATGAGAGTCGCACTAGGCATCCACGGTAGAGATATCGAGGCTGCTTTAGAAACGTATAACTTGATGTCTCTAAAATATTTTACTCACGCCTCTCCAACGTTGTTCAATGCCGGTACTCCAAAACCTCAAATGTCCTCTTGTTTCTTGGTTGCCATGAAGGAGGACTCTATCGAGGGGATTTACGACACCTTGAAGGAATGTGCTTTGATTTCCAAAACTGCTGGTGGTATTGGTCTACATATCCATAACATTCGTTCAACTGGTTCTTACATTGCTGGTACAAACGGTACTTCTAACGGTTTAATTCCTATGATTCGTGTTTTCAATAACACTGCCCGTTATGTTGACCAGGGTGGTAATAAAAGACCTGGTGCGTTTGCCCTTTACCTGGAACCATGGCATGCTGATATATTTGATTTTATTGATATTAGGAAGAACCACGGTAAAGAGGAAATTCGTGCAAGAGATTTGTTCCCTGCTCTATGGATTCCTGATCTTTTCATGAAGCGTGTCGAAGAAAATGGGACCTGGACATTAT